>NW_027414091.1:0-162512 GCF_964106895.1 Numenius arquata
CCTACGGAAGCCTAAAGACCCTTGCAGGCAGTTACGGAACGGTACAGGACCCTACAGAACTTTACCAGCCACTACGGAACTCTACGGGCCCCTACGGAACCCTGCAGAACCCTCCGGAACCTTACAGAATCCCACGAACTCCTACAGACTCCTGCGGGCACTTACACAACCCTAGAGGCCCCTACGGAACGCTGCCAGCCCCTACGGAAGGAACCCTACGGGCCCCTACAGAACACTACTGGCTCCTGCGGTACTCTACAGGCCTCTAGGGAACCTACGAAGCTCTACGGAGCCCTGTAGATCCTTACGGAACAGTACGGGCCCCTTCAGACCTCTGCGGGCGCTTATGGAAACCTACAGGACCCTACGGAACTGCACGAGACTCTACAGGCCTCTAGGGAACACCACAGGCCCCTACAGAACCCTACACAACCCTCCGGAAACATATGGCACCCTACAAGCTCCTACCAACCCCTGCGGGCACTTACACAACCCTAGAGGCCCCTACGGAACACTGCCAGCCCCTATGGAAGGAACACTACAGGCCCCTACAGAACACTACTGGCTCCTGCGGTACTCTACAGGCCTCTAGGGAACCTACGAAGCTCTACGGAGCCCTATGGATCCTTACGGAACATTACGGGCCCCTTCAGACCTCTGCGGGCGCTTATGGAAACCTACAGGACCCTACGGAACTGTACGAGACTCTACAGGACCCTAGGGAACATCACAGGCCCCTACGGAACCGTACGAGACTCTACAGGCCCCTAGGGAACACCACAGGCCCCTACGGAACCCTACACAACCCTCTGGAATCTTATGGATCCCTACAAGCTCCTACCAACCCCTGCGGGCACTTACACAACCCTACAGGCCCCTACGGAAATCTACGGGACTCTACGGGCCCCTAGGGAAGCCTACAGATTTCGACGGAACCCTACGAGCTTCTCTGGAACCCTACAGAATACTCCAGGACCCGACAGCACTCTACAAGACCCTTAGCAACACAACAAGGAACCTCACTAAAACCCTATGGGCTCCTACAGAACACTGCAGGTGCCTACGGAACCCTACAGACCCCTGCGGAATACTACCAGCCACTACGGAAACCTATGGCCCCTACGGAACTCTACGGAACCTGACAGAAACACTGTGCGCCCCTACAGGCCCTTCCGGGCACTTGCAGAACTCTGCAGGAACCCACGGATCTTTATGGAACCGTACCAGCCCCTACGGAAGCCTAAAGACCCTTGCAGGCAGTTACGGAACGGTACAGGACCCTACAGAACTTTACCAGCCACTACGGAACTCTACGGGCCCCTACGGAACCCTGCAGAACCCTCCGGAACCTTACAGAATCCCACGAACTCCTACAGACTCCTGCGGGCACTTACACAACCCTAGAGGCCCCTACGGAACGCTGCCAGCCCCTACGGAAGGAACCCTACGGGCCCCTACAGAACACTACTGGCTCCTGCGGTACTCTACAGGCCTCTAGGGAACCTACGAAGCTCTACGGAGCCCTGTAGATCCTTACGGAACAGTACGGGCCCCTTCAGACCTCTGCGGGCGCTTATGGAAACCTACAGGACCCTACGGAACTGCACGAGACTCTACAGGCCTCTAGGGAACACCACAGGCCCCTACAGAACCCTACACAACCCTCCGGAAACATATGGCACCCTACAAGCTCCTACCAACCCCTGCGGGCACTTACACAACCCTAGAGGCCCCTACGGAACACTGCCAGCCCCTATGGAAGGAACACTACAGGCCCCTACAGAACACTACTGGCTCCTGCGGTACTCTACAGGCCTCTAGGGAACCTACGAAGCTCTACGGAGCCCTATGGATCCTTACGGAACATTACGGGCCCCTTCAGACCTCTGCGGGCGCTTATGGAAACCTACAGGACCCTACGGAACTGTACGAGACTCTACAGGACCCTAGGGAACATCACAGGCCCCTACGGAACCGTACGAGACTCTACAGGCCCCTAGGGAACACCACAGGCCCCTACGGAACCCTACACAACCCTCTGGAATCTTATGGATCCCTACAAGCTCCTACCAACCCCTGCGGGCACTTACACAACCCTACAGGCCCCTACGGAAATCTACGGGACTCTACGGGCCCCTAGGGAAGCCTACAGATTTCGACGGAACCCTACGAGCCCCTCTGGAACCCTACAGAATACTCCAGGACCCGACAGCACTCTACAAGATCCTTAGCAACACAACGGAACCTCACTAAAACCCTATGGGCTCCTACAGAACACTGCAGGTGCCTACGGAACCCTACAGACCCCTACGGAATACTACCAGACACTACGGAACCTATGGCCCCTATGGAACTCTACGGAACCTGACAGAAACACTGTGCGCCCCTACAGGCCCTTCCGGGCACTTGCAGAACTCTGCAGGAACCCACGGAACTTTATGGAACCCTACCAGCCCCTACGGAAGCCTAAAGACCCTTGCAGGCAGTTACGGAACGGTACAGGGCCCTACGGAACTTTACCAGCCACTACGGAACTCTACGGGCCCCTACGGAACCCTGCAGAACCCTCCGGAACTTTACAGAATCCCACGGATTCCTACAGACTCCTGCGGGCACTTACTCAACCCTAGAGGCCCCTACGGAACACTGCCAGCCCCTACGGAAGGAACCCTACGGGCCCCTACAGAACACTACTGGCTCCTGCGGTACTCTACAGGCCTCTAGGGAACGTATGAAGCTCTACGGAGCCCTGTAGATCCTTACGGAACAGTACGGGCCCCTTCAGACCTCTGCGGGCGCTTATGGAAACCTACAGGACCCTACGGAACTGCACGAGACTCTACAGGCCTCTAGGGAACACCACAGGCCCCTACAGAACCCTACACAACCCTCCGGAAACATATGGCACCCTACAAGCTCCTACCAACCCCTGCGGGCACTTACACAACCCTAGAGGCCCCTACGGAACACTGCCAGCCCCTATGGAAGGAACACTACAGGCCCCTACAGAACACTACTGGCTCCTGCGGTACTCTACAGGCCTCTAGGGAACCTACGAAGCTCTACGGAGCCCTATGGATCCTTACGGAACATTACGGGCCCCTTCAGACCTCTGCGGGCGCTTATGGAAACCTACAGGACCCTACGGAACTGTACGAGACTCTACAGGACCCTAGGGAACATCACAGGCCCCTACGGAACCGTACGAGACTCTACAGGCCCCTAGGGAACACCACAGGCCCCTACGGAACCCTACACAACCCTCTGGAAACTTATGGAACCCTACAAGCTCCTACCAACCCCTGCGGGCACTTACACAACCCTACAGGCCCCTACGGAAATCTACGGGACTCTACGGGCCCCTAGGGAAGCCTACAGATTTCGACGGAACCCTACGAGCCCCTCTGGAACCCTACAGAATACTCCAGGACCCGACAGCACTCTACAAGATCCTTAGCAACACAACGGAACCTCACTAAAACCCTATGGGCTCCTACAGAACACTGCAGGTGCCTACGGAACCCTACAGACCCCTACGGAATACTACCAGACACTACGGAACCTATGGCCCCTATGGAACTCTACGGAACCTGACAGAAACACTGTGCGCCCCTACAGGCCCTTCCGGGCACTTGCAGAACTCTGCAGGAACCCACGGATCTTTATGGAACCGTACCAGCCCCTACGGAAGCCTAAAGACCCTTGCAGGCAGTTACGGAACGGTACAGGGCCCTACGGAACTTTACCAGCCACTACGGAACTCTATGGGCCCCTACGGAACCCTGCAGAACCCTCCGGAACCTTACAGAATCCCACGAACTCCTACAGACTCCTGCGGGCACTTACACAACCCTAGAGGCCCTTACGGAACACTGCCAGCCCCTACGGAACACTGCCAGCCCCTACGGAAGGAACCCTACGGGCCCCTACAGAACACTACTGGCTCCTGCGGTACTCTACAGGCCTCTAGGGAACCTACGAAGCTCTACGGAGCCCTGTAGATCCTTACGGAACAGTACGGGCCCCTTCAGACCTCTGTGGGCCCTTATGGAAACCTACAGGACCCTACGGAACTGCACGAGACTCTACAGGCCTCTAGGGAACACCACAGGCCCCTACGGAACCGTACGAGACTCTACAGGCCCTTAGGGAACACCACAGGCCCCTACGGAACCGTACGAGACTCTCCAGGCCCCTAGGGAACCCTACAGATTTCGACGGAACCCTACGAGCTTCTCTGGAACCCTACAGAATACTCCAGGACCCGACAGCACTCTACAAGACCCTTAGCAACACAACGGAACCTCACTAAAACCCTATGGGCTCCTACAGAACACTGCAGGTGCCTACGGAACCCTACAGACCCCTACGGAACCCTACAGACACCTGCAGGCACTTACAGAACCCTGCAGGCCCCTACGGAACCCTACAGGTCCATACAGAACCCCACAGGGCCCTACGGAACTTTACCAGCCACTACGGAACTCTACGGGCCCCTACGGAACCCTGCAGAACCCTCCGGAACCTTACAGAATCCCACGAACTCCTACAGACTCCTGCGGGCACTTACACAACCCTAGAGGCCCCTACGGAACACTGCCAGCCCCTACGGAAGGAACCCTACGGGCCCCTACAGAACACTACTGGCTCCTGCGGTACTCTACAGGCCTCTAGGGAACCTACGAAGCTCTACGGAGCCCTGTAGATCCTTACGGAAAAGTACGGGCCCCTTCAGACCTCTGCGGGCGCTTATGGAAACCTACAGGACCCTACGGAACTGCACGAGACTCTACAGGCCTCTAGGGAACACCACAGGCACCTACGGAACCGTACGAGACTCTACAGGCCCGTAGGGAACACCACAGGCCTCTACAGAACCCTACACAACCCTCCGGAAACATATGGCACCCTACAAGCTCCTACCAACCCCTGCGGGCATTACACAACCCTAGAGGCCCCTACGGAACACTGCCAGCCCCTATGGAAGGAACACTACTGGCCCCTACAGAACACTACTGGCTCCTGCGGTACTCTACAGGCCTCTAGGGAACCTACGAAGCTCTACGGAGCCCTATGGATCCTTACGGTACATTACGGGCCCCTTCAGACCTCTGCGGGCGCTTATGGAAACCTACAGGACCCTACGGAACTGTACGAGACTCTACAGGACCCTAGGGAACATCACAGGCCCCTACGGAACCGTACGAGACTCTACAGGCCCCTAGGGAACACCACAGGCCCCTACGGAACCCTACACAACCCTCTGGAAACTTATGGAACCCTACAAGCTCCTACCAACCCCTGCGGGCACTTACACAACCCTACAGGCCCCTACGGAAATCTACGGGACTCTACGGGCCCCTAGGGAAGCCTACAGATTTCGACGGAACCCTACGAGCCCCTCTGGAACCCTACAGAATACTCCAGGACCCGACAGCACTCTACAAGATCCTTAGCAACACAACGGAACCTCACTAAAACCCTATGGGCTCCTACAGAACACTGCAGGTGCCTACGGAACCCTACAGACCCCTACGGAATACTACCAGACACTACGGAACCTATGGCCCCTATGGAACTCTACGGAACCTGACAGAAACACTGTGCGCCCCTACAGGCCCTTCCGGGCACTTGCAGAACTCTGCAGGAACCCACGGATCTTTATGGAACCGTACCAGCCCCTACGGAAGCCTAAAGACCCTTGCAGGCAGTTACGGAACGGTACAGGGCCCTACAGAACTTTACCAGCCACTACGGAACTCTATGGGCCCCTACGGAACCCTGCAGAACCCTCCGGAACCTTACAGAATCCCACGGACTCCTACAGACTCCTGCGGGCACTTACACAACCCTAGAGGCCCTTACGGAACACTGCCAGCCCCTACGGAACACTGCCAGCCCCTACGGAAGGAACCCTACGGGCCCCTACAGAACACTACTGGCTCCTGCGGTACTCTACAGGCCTCTAGGGAACCTACGAAGCTCTACGGAGCCCTGTAGATCCTTACGGAACAGTACGGGCCCCTTCAGACCTCTGCGGGCGCTTATGGAAACCTACAGGACCCTACGGAACTGCACGAGACTCTACAGGCCTCTAGGGAACACCACAGGCCCCTACGGAACCGTACGAGACTCTACAGGCCCTTAGGGAACACCACAGGCCCCTACGGAACCGTACGAGACTCTCCAGGCCCCTAGGGAACCCTACAGATTTCGACGGAACCCTACGAGCTTCTCTGGAACCCTACAGAATACTCCAGGACCCGACAGCACTCTACAAGACCCTTAGCAACACAACGGAACCTCACTAAAACCCTATGGGCTCCTACAGAACACTGCAGGTGCCTACGGAACCCTACAGACCCCTGCGGAATACTACCAGCCACTACGGAAACCTATGGCCCCTACGGAACTCTACGGAACCTGACAGAAACACTGTGCGCCCCTACAGGCCCTTCCGGGCACTTGCAGAACTCTGCAGGAACCCACGGATCTTTATGGAACCGTACCAGCCCCTACGGAAGCCTAAAGACCCTTGCAGGCAGTTACGGAACGGTACAGGACCCTACAGAACTTTACCAGCCACTACGGAACTCTACGGGCCCCTACGGAACCCTGCAGAACCCTCCGGAACCTTACAGAATCCCACGAACTCCTACAGACTCCTGCGGGCACTTACACAACCCTAGAGGCCCCTACGGAACGCTGCCAGCCCCTACGGAAGGAACCCTACGGGCCCCTACAGAACACTACTGGCTCCTGCGGTACTCTACAGGCCTCTAGGGAACGTATGAAGCTCTACGGAGCCCTGTAGATCCTTACGGAACAGTACGGGCCCCTTCAGACCTCTGCGGGCGCTTATGGAAACCTACAGGACCCTACGGAACTGCACGAGACTCTACAGGCCTCTAGGGAACACCACAGGCCCCTACAGAACCCTACACAACCCTCCGGAAACATATGGCACCCTACAAGCTCCTACCAACCCCTGCGGGCACTTACACAACCCTAGAGGCCCCTACGGAACACTGCCAGCCCCTATGGAAAGAACACTACAGGCCCCTACAGAACACTACTGGCTCCTGCGGTACTCTACAGGCCTCTAGGGAACCTACGAAGCTCTACGGAGCCCTGTAGATCCTTACGGAACAGTACTGGCCCCTTCAGACCTCTGTGGGCGCTTATGGAAACCTACAGGACCCTATGGAACTGTACGAGACTCTACAGGCCCCTAGGGAAAACCACAGGCCCCTACGGAACCGTACGAGACTCTACAGGCTCCTAGGGAACACCACAGGCCCCTACGGAACCCTACACAACCCTCTGGAAACTTATGGAACCCTACAAGCTCCTACCAACCCCTGCGGGCACTTACACAACCCTACAGGCCCCTACGGAAATCTACGGGACTCTACGGGCCCCTAGGGAAGCCTACAGATTTCGACGGAACCCTACGAGCCCCTCTGGAACCCTACAGAATACTCCAGGACCCGACAGCACTCTACAAGACCCTTAGCAACACAACGGAACCTCACTAAAACCCTATGGGCTCCTACAGAACACTGCAGGTGCCTACGGAACCCTACAGACCCCTGCGGAATACTACCAGCCACTACGGAAACCTATGGCCCCTACGGAACTCTACGGAACCTGACAGAAACACTGTGCGCCCCTACAGGCCCTTCTGGGCACTTGCAGAACTCTGCAGGAACCCACGGATCTTTATGGAACCGTACCAGCCCCTACAGAAGCCTAAAGACCCTTGCAGGCAGTTACGGAACGGTACAGGACCCTACAGAACTTTACCAGCCACTACGGAACTCTATGGGCCCCTACGGAACCCTGCAGAACCCTCCGGAACCTTACAGAATCCCACGAACTCCTACAGACTCCTGCGGGCACTTACACAACCCTAGAGGCCCCTACGGAACACTGCCAGCCCCTACGGAAGGAACCCTACGGGCCCCTACAGAACACTACTGGCTCCTGCGGTACTCTACAGGCCTCTAGGGAACGTATGAAGCTCTACGGAGCCCTGTAGATCCTTACGGAACAGTACGGGCCCCTTCAGACCTCTGCGGGCGCTTATGGAAACCTACAGGACCCTACGGAACTGCACGAGACTCTACAGGCCTCTAGGGAACACCACAGGCCCCTACGGAACCGTACGAGACTCTACAGGCCCCTAGGGAACACCACAGGCCCCTACAGAACCCTACACAACCCTCCGGAAACATATGGCACCCTACAAGCTCCTACCAACCCCTGCGGGCACTTACACAACCCTAGAGGCCCCTACGGAACACTGCCAGCCCCTATGGAAGGAACACTACAGGCCCCTACAGAACACTACTGGCTCCTGCGGTACTCTACAGGCCTCTAGGGAACCTACGAAGCTCTACGGAGCCCTATGGATCCTTACGGAACATTACGGGCCCCTTCAGACCTCTGCGGGCGCTTATGGAAACCTACAGGACCCTACGGAACTGTACGAGACTCTACAGGACCCTAGGGAACATCACAGGCCCCTACGGAACCGTACGAGACTCTACAGGCCCCTAGGGAACACCACAGGCCCCTACGGAACCCTACACAACCCTCTGGAAACTTATGGAACCCTACAAGCTCCTACCAACCCCTGCGGGCACTTACACAACCCTACAGGCCCCTACGGAAATCTACGGGACTCTACGGGCCCCTAGGGAAGCCTACAGATTTCGACGGAACCCTACGAGCCCCTCTGGAACCCTACAGAATACTCCAGGACCCGACAGCACTCTACAAGATCCTTAGCAACACAACGGAACCTCACTAAAACCCTATGGGCTCCTACAGAACACTGCAGGTGCCTACGGAACCCTACAGACCCCTACGGAATACTACCAGACACTACGGAACCTATGGCCCCTATGGAACTCTACGGAACCTGACGGAAACACTGTGCGCCCCTACAGGCCCTTCCGGGCACTTGCAGAACTCTGCAGGAACCCACGGATCTTTATGGAACCGTACCAGCCCCTACAGAAGCCTAAAGACCCTTGCAGGCAGTTACGGAACGGTACAGGACCCTACAGAACTTTACCAGCCACTACGGAACTCTATGGGCCCCTACGGAACCCTGCAGAACCCTCCGGAACCTTACAGAATCCCATGGACTCCTACAGACTCCTGCGGGCACTTACACAACCCTAGAGGCCCTTACGGAACACTGCCAGCCCCTACGGAACACTGCCAGCCCCTACGGAAGGAACCCTACGGGCCCCTACAGAACACTACTGGCTCCTGCGGTACTCTACAGGCCTCTAGGGAACCTACGAAGCTCTACGGAGCCCTGTAGATCCTCACGGAAAAGTACGGGCCCCTTCAGACCTCTGCGGGCGCTTATGGAAACCTACAGGACCCTACGGAACTGCACGAGACTCTACAGGCCTCTAGGGAACACCACAGGCCCCTACGGAACCGTACGAGACTCTACAGGCCCTTAGGGAACACCACAGGCCCCTACGGAACCGTACGAGACTCTCCAGGCCCCTAGGGAAGCCTACAGATTTCGACGGAACCCTACGAGCCCCTCTGGAACCCTACAGAATACTCCAGGACCCGACAGCACTCTACAAGACCCTTAGCAACACAACGGAACCTCACTAAAACCCTATGGGCTCCTACAGAACACTGCAGGTGCCTACAGAACCCTACAGACCCCTACGGAACCCTACAGACACCTGCAGGCTCTTACAGAACCCTGCAGGCCCCTACGGAACCCTACAGGTCCATACAGAACCCCACAGGGCCCTACGGAACTTTACCAGCCACTATGGAACTCTACGGGCCCCTACGGAACCCTGCAGAACCCTCCGAAACCTTACAGAATCCCACGAACTCCTACAGACTCCTGCGGGCACTTACACAACCCTAGAGGCCCCTACGGAACACTGCCAGCCCCTACGGAAGGAACCCTACGGGCCCCTACAGAACACTACTGGCTCCTGCGGTACTCTACAGGCCTCTAGGGAACCTACGAAGCTCTACGGAGCCCTGTAGATCCTTACGGAAAAGTACGGGCCCCTTCAGACCTCTGCGGGCGCCTATGGAAACCTACAGGACCCTATGGAACTGTACGAGACTCTACAGGACCCTAGGGAACATCAGAGGCCCCTACGGAACCGTACGAGACTCTACAGGCCCCTAGGGAACACCACAGGCCCCTACAGAACCCTACACAACCCTCCGGAAACATATGGCACCCTACAAGCTCCTACCAACCCCTGCGGGCACTTACACAATCCTAGAGGCCCCTACGGAACACTGCCAGCCCCTATGGAAGGAACACTACAGGCCCCTACAGAACACTACTGGCTCCTGCGATACTCTACAGGCCTCTAGGGAACCTACGAAGCTCTACGGAGCCCTGTGGATCCTTACGGAACATTACGGGCCCCTTCAGACGTCTGCGGGCGCTTATGGAAACCTACAGGACCCTACGGAACTGTACGAGACTCTACAGGACCCTAGGGAACATCACAGGCCCCTACGGAACCGTACGAGACTCTACAGGCCCCTAGGGAACACCACAGGCCCCTACGGAACCCTACACAACCCTCTGGAAACTTATGGAACCCTACAAGCTCCTACCAACCCCTGCGGGCACTTACACAACCCTACAGGCCCCTACGGAAATCTACGGGACTCTACGGGCCCCTAGGGAAGCCTACAGATTTCGACGGAACCCTACGAGCCCCTCTGGAACCCTACAGAATACTCCAGGACCCGACAGCACTCTACAAGACCCTTAGCAACACAACGGAACCTCACTAAAACCCTATGGGCTCCTACAGAACACTGCAGGTGCCTACGGAACCCTACAGACCCCTGCGGAATACTACCAGCCACTACGGAAACCTATGGCCCCTACGGAACTCTACGGAACCTGACAGAAACACTGTGCGCCCCTACAGGCCCTTCCGGGCACTTGCAGAACTCTGCAGGAACCCACGGATCTTTATGGAACCGTACCAGCCCCTACGGAAGCCTAAAGACCCTTGCAGGCAGTTACGGAACGGTACAGGACCCTACAGAACTTTACCAGCCACTACGGAACTCTACGGGCCCCTACGGAACCCTGCAGAACCCTGCGGAACCTTACAGAATCCCACGAACTCCTACAGACTCCTGCGGGCACTTACACAACCCTAGAGGCCCCTACGGAACGCTGCCAGCCCCTACGGAAGGAACCCTACGGGCCCCTACAGAACACTACTGGCTCCTGCGGTACTCTACAGGCCTCTAGGGAACGTATGAAGCTCTACGGAGCCCTGTAGATCCTTACGGAACAGTACGGGCCCCTTCAGACCTCTGCGGGCGCTTATGGAAACCTACAGGACCCTACGGAACTGCACGAGACTCTACAGGCCTCTAGGGAACACCACAGGCCCCTACAGAACCCTACACAACCCTCCGGAAACATATGGCACCCTACAAGCTCCTACCAACCCCTGCGGGCACTTACACAACCCTAGAGGCCCCTACGGAACACTGCCAGCCCCTATGGAAGGAACACTACAGGCCCCTACAGAACACTACTGGCTCCTGCGGTACTCTACAGGCCTCTAGGGAACCTACGAAGCTCTACGGAGCCCTATGGATCCTTACGGAACATTACGGGCCCCTTCAGACCTCTGCGGGCGCTTATGGAAACCTACAGGACCCTACGGAACTGTACGAGACTCTACAGGACCCTAGGGAACATCACAGGCCCCTACGGAACCGTACGAGACTCTACAGGCCCCTAGGGAACACCACAGGCCCCTACGGAACCCTACACAACCCTCTGGAATCTTATGGATCCCTACAAGCTCCTACCAACCCCTGCGGGCACTTACACAACCCTACAGGCCCCTACGGAAATCTACGGGACTCTACGGGCCCCTAGGGAAGCCTACAGATTTCGACGGAACCCTACGAGCCCCTCTGGAACCCTACAGAATACTCCAGGACCCGACAGCACTCTACAAGATCCTTAGCAACACAACGGAACCTCACTAAAACCCTATGGGCTCCTACAGAACACTGCAGGTGCCTACGGAACCCTACAGACCCCTACGGAATACTACCAGACACTACGGAACCTATGGCCCCTATGGAACTCTACGGAACCTGACAGAAACACTGTGCGCCCCTACAGGCCCTTCCGGGCACTTGCAGAACTCTGCAGGAACCCACGGATCTTTATGGAACCGTACCAGCCCCTACAGAAGCCTAAAGACCCTTGCAGGCAGTTACGGAACGGTACAGGGCCCTACGGAACTTTACCAGCCACTACGGAACTCTACAGGCCCCTACGGAACCCTGCAGAACCCTCCGGAACCTTACAGAATCCCACGGATTCCTACAGACTCCTGCGGGCACTTACTCAACCCTAGAGGCCCCTACGGAACACTGCCAGCCCCTACGGAAGGAACCCTACGGGCCCCTACAGAACACTACTGGCTCCTGCGGTACTCTACAGGCCTCTAGGGAACGTATGAAGCTCTACGGAGCCCTGTAGATCCTTACGGAACAGTACGGGCCCCTTCAGACCTCTGCGGGCGCTTATGGAAACCTACAGGACCCTACGGAACTGCACGAGACTCTACAGGCCTCTAGGGAACACCACAGGCCCCTACGGAACCGTACGAGACTCTACAGGCCCCTAGGGAACACCACAGGCCCCTACAGAACCCTACACAACCCTCCGGAAACATATGGCACCCTACAAGCTCCTACCAACCCCTGCGGGCACTTACACAACCCTAGAGGCCCCTACGGAACACTGCCAGCCCCTATGGAAGGAACACTACAGGCCCCTACAGAACACTACTGGCTCCTGCGGTACTCTACAGGCCTCTAGGGAACCTACGAAGCTCTACGGAGCCCTATGGATCCTTACGGAACATTACGGGCCCCTTCAGACCTCTGCGGGCGCTTATGGAAACCTACAGGACCCTATGGAACTGTACGAGACTCTACAGGACCCTAGGGAACATCACAGGCCCCTACGGAACCGTACGAGACTCTACAGGCCCCTAGGGAACACCACAGGCCCCTACGGAACCCTACACAACCCTCTGGAAACTTATGGAACCCTACAAGCTCCTACCAACCCCTGCGGGCACTTACACAACCCTACAGGCCCCTACGGAAATCTACGGGACTCTACGGGCCCCTAGGGAAGCCTACAGATTTCGACGGAACCCTACGAGCCCCTCTGGAACCCTACAGAATACTCCAGGACCCGACAGCACTCTACAAGACCCTTAGCAACACAACGGAACCTCACTAAAACCCTATGGGCTCCTACAGAACACTGCAGGTGCCTACGGAACCCTACAGACCCCTACGGAATACTACCAGACACTACGGAACCTATGGCCCCTATGGAACTCTACGGAACCTGACAGAAACACTGTGCGCCCCTACAGGCCCTTCCGGGCACTTGCAGAACTCTGCAGGAACCCACGGATCTTTATGGAACCGTACCAGCCCCTACGGAAGCCTAAAGACCCTTGCAGGCAGTTACGGAACGGTACAGGACCCTACAGAACTTTACCAGCCACTACGGAACTCTATGGGCCCCTACGGAACCCTGCAGAACCCTCCGGAACCTTACAGAATCCCACGGACTCCTACAGACTCCTGCGGGCACTTACACAACCCTAGAGGCCCTTACGGAACACTGCCAGCCCCTACGGAACACTGCCAGCCCCTACGGAAGGAACCCTACGGGCCCCTACAGAACACTACTGGCTCCTGCGGTACTCTACAGGCCTCTAGGGAACCTACGAAGCTCTACGGAGCCCTGTAGATCCTTACGGAACAGTACAGGCCCCTTCAGACCTCTGTGGGCGCTTATGGAAACCTACAGGACCCTATGGAACTGTACGAGACTCTACAGGCCCCTAGGGAAAACCACAGGCCCCTACGGAACCGTACGAGACTCTACAGGCTCCTAGGGAACACCACAGGCCGCTACGGAACCCTACACAACCCTCTGGAAACTTATGGAACCCTACAAGCTCCTACCAACCCCTGCGGGCACTTACACAACCCTACAGGCCCCTACGGAAATCTACGGGACTCTACGGGCCCCTAGGGAACCCTACAGATTTCGACGGAACCCTACGAGCCCCTCTGGAACCCTACAGAATACTCCAGGACCCGACAGCACTCTACAAGACCCTTAGCAACACAACGGAACCTCACTAAAACCCTATGGGCTCCTACAGAACACTGCAGGTGCCTACGGAACCCTACAGACCCCTGCGGAATACTACCAGCCACTACGGAAACCTATGGCCCCTACGGAACTCTACGGAACCTGACAGAAACACTGTGCGCCCCTACAGGCCCTTCCGGGCACTTGCAGAACTCTGCAGGAACCCACGGATCTTTATGGAACCCTACCAGCCCCTACAGAAGCCTAAAGACCCTTTCAGGCAGTTACGGAACGGTACAGGACCCTACAGAACTTTACCAGCCACTACGGAACTCTATGGGCCCCTACGGAACCCTGCAGAACCCTCCGGAACCTTACAGAATCCCACAAACTCCTACAGACTCCTGCGGGCACTTACACAACCCTAGAGGCCCCTACGGAACACTGCCAGCCCCTACGGAAGGAACCCTACGGGCCCCTACAGAACACTACTGGCTCCTGCGGTACTCTACATGCCTCTAGCGAACCTACGAAGCTCTACGGAGCCCTGTAGATCCTTACGGAACAGTACGGGCCCCTTCAGACCTCTGCGGGCGCTTATGGAAACCTACAGGACCCTACGGAACTGCACGAGACTCTACAGGCCTCTAGGGAACACCACAGGCCCCTACGGAACCGTACGAGACTCTACAGGCCTCTAGGGAACACCACAGGCCCCTACAGAACCCTACACAACCCTCAGGAAACATATGGCACCCTACAAGCTCCTACCAACCCCTGCGGGCACTTACACAACCCTAGAGGCCCCTACGGAACACTGCCAGCCCCTATGGAAGGAACACTACAGGCCCCTACAGAACACTACTGGCTCCTGCGGTACTCTACAGGCCTCTAGGGAACCTACGAAGCTCTACGGAGCCCTATGGATCCTTACGGAACATTACGGGCCCCTTCAGACCTCTGCGGGCGCTTATGGAAACCTACAGGACCCTACGGAACTGTACGAGACTCTACAGGACCCTAGGGAACATCACAGGCCCCTACGGAACCGTACGAGACTCTACAGGCCCCTAGGGAACACCACAGGCCCCTACGGAACCCTACACAACCCTCTGGAAACTTATGGAACCCTACAAGCTCCTACCAACCCCTGCGGGCACTTACACAACCCTACAGGCCCCTACGGAAATCTACGGGACTCTACGGGCCCCTAGGGAAGCCTACAGATTTCGACGGAACCCTACGAGCCCCTCTGGAACCCTACAGAATACTCCAGGACCCGACAGCACTCTACAAGATCCTTAGCAACACAACGGAACCTCACTAAAACCCTATGGGCTCCTACAGAACACTGCAGGTGCCTACGGAACCCTACAGACCCCTACGGAATACTACCAGACACTACGGAACCTATGGCCCCTATGGAACTCTACGGAACCTGACAGAAACACTGTGCGCCCCTACAGGCCCTTCCGGGCACTTGCAGAACTCTGCAGGAACCCACGGATCTTTATGGAACCGTACCAGCCCCTACAGAAGCCTAAAGACCCTTGCAGGCAGTTACGGAACGGTACAGGACCCTACAGAACTTTACCAGCCACTACGGAACTCTATGGGCCCCTACGGAACCCTGCAGAACCCTCCGGAACCTTACAGAATCCCACGGACTCCTACAGACTCCTGCGGGCACTTACACAACCCTAGAGGCCCTCATGGAACACTGCCAGCCCCTACGGAACACTGCCAGCCCCTACGGAAGGAACCCTACGGGCCCCTACAGAACACTACTGGCTCCTGCGGTACTCTACAGGCCTCTAGGGAACCTACGAAGCTCTACGGAGCCCTGTAGATCCTTACGGAACAGTACGGGCCCCTTCAGACCTCTGTGGGCGCTTATGGAAACCTACAGGACCCTACGGAACTGCACGAGACTCTACAGGCCTCTAGGGAACACCACAGGCACCTACGGAACCGTACGAGACTCTACAGGCCCCTAGGGAACACCACAGGCCCCTACAGAACCCTACACAACCCTCCGGAAACATATGGCACCCTACAAGCTCCTACCAACCCCTGCGGGCACTTACACAACCCTAGAGGCCCCTACGGAACACTGCCAGCCCCTATGGAAGGAACCCTACAGGCCCCTACAGAACACTACTGGCTCCTGCGGTACTCTACAGGCCTCTAGGGAACCTACGAAGCTCTACGGAGCCCTATGGATCCTTACGGAACATTACGGGCCCCTTCAGACCTCTGCGGGCGCTTATGGAAACCTACAGGAACCTACGGAACTGTACGAGACTCTACAGGACCCTAGGGAACATCACAGGCCCCTACGGAACCGTACGAGACTCTACAGGCCCCTAGGGAACACCACAGGCCCCTACGGAACCCTACACAACCCTCTGGAAACTTATGGAACCCTACAAGCTCCTACCAACCCCTGCGGGCACTTACACAACCCTACAGGCCCCTACGGAAATCTACGGGACTCTACAGGCCCCTAGGGAAGCCTACAGATTTCGACGGAACCCTACGAGCCCCTCTGGAACCCTACAGAATACTCCAGGACCCGACAGCACTCTACAAGATCCTTAGCAACACAACGGAACCTCACTAAAACCCTATGGGCTCCTACAGAACACTGCAGGTGCCTACGGAACCCTACAGACCCCTACGGAATACTACCAGACACTACGGAACCTATGGCCCCTATGGAACTCTACGGAACCTGACAGAAACACTGTGCGCCCCTACAGGCCCTTCCGGGCACTTGCAGAACTCTGCAGGAACCCACGGATCTTTATGGAACCGTACCAGCCCCTACAGAAGCCTAAAGACCCTTGCAGGCAGTTACGGAACGGTACAGGACCCTACAGAACTTTACCAGCCACTACGGAACTCTATGGGCCCCTACGGAACCCTGCAGAACCCTCCGGAACCTTACAGAATCCCACGGACTCCTACAGACTCCTGCGGGCACTTACACAACCCTAGAGGCCCTCATGGAACACTGCCAGCCCCTACGGAACACTGCCAGCCCCTACGGAAGGAACCCTACGGGCCCCTACAGAACACTACTGGCTCCTGCGGTACTCTACAGGCCTCTAGGGAACCTACGAAGCTCTACGGAGCCCTGTAGATCCTTACGGAACAGTACGGGCCCCTTCAGACCTCTGCGGGCGCTTATGGAAACCTACAGGACCCTACGGAACTGCACGAGACTCTACAGGCCTCTAGGGAACACCACAGGCCCCTACGGAACCGTACGAGACTCTACAGGCCCTTAGGGAACACCACAGGCCCCTACGGAACTGTACGAGACTCTCCAGGCCCCTAGGGAAGCCTACAGATTTCGACGGAACCCTACGAGCCCCTCTGGAACCCTACAGAATACTCCAGGACCCGACAGCACTCTACAAGACCCTTAGCAACACAACGGAACCTCACTAAAACCCTATGGGCTCCTACAGAACACTGCAGGTGCCTACAGAACCCTACAGACCCCTACGGAACCCTACAGACACCTGCAGGCACTTACAGAACCCTGCAGGCCCCTACGGAACCCTACAGGTCCATACAGAACCCCACAGGGCCCTACGGAACTTTACCAGCCACTACGGAACTCTACGGGCCCCTACGGAACCCTGCAGAACCCTCCGGAACCTTACAGAATCCCACGAACTCCTACAGACTCCTGCGGGCACTTACACAACCCTAGAGGCCCCTACGGAACACTGCCAGCCCCTATGGAAGGAACACTACAGGCCCCTACAGAACACTACTGGCTCCTGCGATACTCTACAGGCCTCTAGGGAACCTACGAAGCTCTACGGAGCCCTATGGATCCTTACGGAACATTACGGGCCCCTTCAGACCTCTGCAGGCGCTTATGGAAACCTACAGGACCCTACGGAACTGTACGAGACTCTACAGGACCCTAGGGAACATCACAGGCCCCTACGGAACCGTACGAGACTCTACAGGCCCCTAGGGAACACCAAAGGCCCCTACGGAACCCTACACAACCCTCTGGAAACTTATGGAACCCTACAAGCTCCTACCAACCCCTGCGGGCACTTACACAACCCTACAGGCCCCTACGGAAATCTACGGGACTCTACGGGCCCCTAGGGAAGCCTACAGATTTCGACGGAACCCTACGAGCCCCTCTGGAACCCTACAGAATACTCCAGGACCCGACAGCACTCTACAAGATCCTTAGCAACACAACGGAACCTCACTAAAACCCTATGGGCTCCTACAGAACACTGCAGGTGCCTACGGAACCCTACAGACCCCTGCGGAATACTACCAGCCACTACGGAAACCTATGGCCCCTACGGAACTCTACGGAACCTGACAGAAACACTGTGCGCCCCTACAGGCCCTTCCGGGCACTTGCAGAACTCTGCAGGAACCCACGGATCTTTATGGAACCCTACCAGCCCCTACGGAAGCCTAAAGACCCTTGCAGGCAGTTACGGAACGGTACAGGACCCTACAGAACTTTACCAGCCACTACGGAACTCTACGGGCCCCTACGGAACCCTGCAGAACCCTCCGGAACCTTACAGAATCCCACAAACTCCTACAGACTCCTGCGGGCACTTACACAACCCTAGAGGCCCCTACGGAACGCTGCCAGCCCCTACGGAAGGAACCCTACGGGCCCCTACAGAACACTACTGGCTCCTGCGGTACTCTACAGGCCTCTAGGGAACCTACGAAGCTCTACGGAGCCCTGTAGATCCTTACGGAACAGTACGGGCCCCTTCAGACCTCTGCGGGCGCTTATGGAAACCTACAGGACCCTACGGAACTGCACGAGACTCTACAGGCCTCTAGGGAACACCACAGGCCCCTACAGAACCCTACACAACCCTCCGGAAACATATGGCACCCTACAAGCTCCTACCAACCCCTGCGGGCACTTACACAACCCTAGAGGCCCCTACGGAACACTGCCAGCCCCTATGGAAGGAACACTACAGGCCCCTACAGAACACTACTGGCTCCTGCGGTACTCTACAGGCCTCTAGGGAACCTACGAAGCTCTACGGAGCCCTATGGATCCTTACGGTACATTACGGGCCCCTTCAGACCTCTGCGGGCGCTTATGGAAACCTACAGGACCCTACGGAACTGTACGAGACTCTACAGGACCCTAGGGAACATCACAGGCCCCTACGGAACCGTACGAGACTCTACAGGCCCCTAGGGAACACCACAGGCCCCTACGGAACCCTACACAACCCTCTGGAAACTTATGGAACCCTACAAGCTCCTACCAACCCCTGCGGGCACTTACACAACCCTACAGGCCCCTACGGAAATCTACGGGACTCTACGGGCCCCTAGGGAAGCCTACAGATTTCGACGGAACCCTACGAGCCCCTCTGGAACCCTACAGAATACTCCAGGACCCGACAGCACTCTACAAGATCCTTAGCAACACAACGGAACCTCACTAAAACCCTATGGGCTCCTACAGAACACTGCAGGTGCCTACGGAACCCTACAGACCCCTACGGAATACTACCAGACACTACGGAACCTATGGCCCCTATGGAACTCTACGGAACCTGACAGAAACACTGTGCGCCCCTACAGGCCCTTCCGGGCACTTGCAGAACTCTGCAGGAACCCACGGAACTTTATGGAACCGTACCAGCCCCTACGGAAGCCTAAAGACCCTTGCAGGCAGTTACGGAACGGTACAGGGCCCTACGGAACTTTACCAGCCACTACGGAACTCTACGGGCCCCTACGGAACCCTGCAGAACCCTCCGGAACTTTACAGAATCCCACGGATTCCTACAGACTCCTGCGGGCACTTACTCAACCCTAGAGGCCCCTACGGAACGCTGCCAGCCCCTACGGAAGGAACCCTACGGGCCCCTACAGAACACTACTGGCTCCTGCGGTACTCTACAGGCCTCTAGGGAACGTATGAAGCTCTACGGAGTCCTGTAGATCCTTACGGAACAGTACGGGCCCCTTCAGACCTCTGCGGGCGCTTATGGAAACCTACAGGACCCTACGGAACTGCACGAGACTCTACAGGCCTCTAGGGAACACCACAGGCCCCTACAGAACCCTACACAACCCTCCGGAAACATATGGCACCCTACAAGCTCCTACCAACCCCTGCGGGCACTTACACAACCCTAGAGGCCCCTACGGAACACTGCCAGCCCCTATGGAAGGAACACTACAGGCCCCTACAGAACACTACTGGCTCCTGCGGTACTCTACAGGCCTCTAGGGAACCTACGAAGCTCTACGGAGCCCTATGGATCCTTACGGAACATTACGGGCCCCTTCAGACCTCTGCGGGCGCTTATGGAAACCTACAGGACCCTACGGAACTGTACGAGACTCTACAGGACCCTAGGGAACATCACAGGCCCCTACGGAACCGTACGAGACTCTACAGGCCCCTAGGGAACACCACAGGCCCCTACGGAACCCTACACAACCCTCTGGAAACTTATGGAACCCTACAAGCTCCTACCAACCCCTGCGGGCACTTACACAACCCTACAGGCCCCTACGGAAATCTACGGGACTCTACGGGCCCCTAGGGAAGCCTACAGATTTCGACGGAACCCTACGAGCCCCTCTGGAACCCTACAGAATACTCCAGGACCCGACAGCACTCTACAAGATCCTTAGCAACACAACGGAACCTCACTAAAACCCTATGGGCTCCTACAGAACACTGCAGGTGCCTACGGAACCCTACAGACCCCTACGGAATACTACCAGACACTACGGAACCTATGGCCCCTATGGAACTCTACGGAACCTGACAGAAACACTGTGCGCCCCTACAGGCCCTTCCGGGCACTTGCAGAACTCTGCAGGAACCCACGGATCTTTATGGAACCGTACCAGCCCCTACGGAAGCCTAAAGACCCTTGCAGGCAGTTACGGAACGGTACAGGGCCCTACGGAACTTTACCAGCCACTACGGAACTCTATGGGCCCCTACGGAACCCTGCAGAACCCTCCGGAACCTTACAGAATCCCACGGACTCCTACAGACTCCTGCGGGCACTTACACAACCCTAGAGGCCCTTACGGAACACTGCCAGCCCCTACGGAAGGAACCCTACGGGCCCCTACAGAACACTACTGGCTCCTGCGGTACTCTACAGGCCTCTAGGGAACCTACGAAGCTCTACGGAGCCCTGTAGATCCTTACGGAACAGTACGGGCCCCTTCAGACCTCTGTGGGCGCTTATGGAAACCTACAGGACCCTATGGAACTGCACGAGACTCTACAGGCCTCTAGGGAACACCACAGGCCCCTACGGAACCGTACGAGACTCTACAGGCCCTTAGGGAACACCACAGGCCCCTACGGAACCGTACGAGACTCTCCAGGCCCCTAGGGAACCCTACAGATTTCGACGGAACCCTACGAGCTTCTCTGGAACCCTACAGAATACTCCAGGACCCGACAGCACTCTACAAGACCCTTAGCAACACAACGGAACCTCACTAAAACCCTATGGGCTCCTACAGAACACTGCAGGTGCCTACGGAACCCTACAGACCCCTGCGGAATACTACCAGCCACTACGGAAACCTATGGCCCCTACGGAACTCTACGGAACCTGACAGAAACACTGTGCGCCCCTACAGGCCCTTCCGGGCACTTGCAGAACTCTGCAGGAACCCACGGATCTTTATGGAACCGTACCAGCCCCTACGGAAGCCTAAAGGCCCTTGCAGGCAGTTACGGAACGGTACAGGACCCTACAGAACTTTACCAGCCACTACGGAACTCTACGGGCCCCTACGGAACCCTGCAGAACCCTCCGGAACCTTACAGAATCCCACGGACTCCTACAGACTCCTGCGGGCACTTACACAACCCTAGAGGCCCCTACGGAACGCTGCCAGCCCCTACGGAAGGAACCCTACGGGCCCCTACAGAACACTACTGGCTCCTGCGGTACTCTACAGGCCTCTAGGGAACGTATGAAGCTCTACGGAGCCCTGTAGATCCTTACGGAACAGTACGGGCCCCTTCAGACCTCTGCAGGCGCTTATGGAAACCTACAGGACCCTACGGAACTGCACGAGACTCTACAGGCCTCTAGGGAACACCACAGGCCCCTACAGAACCCTACACAACCCTCCGGAAACATATGGCACCCTACAAGCTCCTACCAACCCCTGCGGGCACTTACACAACCCTAGAGGCCCCTACGGAACACTGCCAGCCCCTATGGAAGGAACACTACAGGCCCCTACAGAACACTACTGGCTCCTGCGGTACTCTACAGGCCTCTAGGGAACCTACGAAGCTCTACGGAGCCCTATGGATCCTTACGGTACATTACGGGCCCCTTCAGACCTCTGCGGGCGCTTATGGAAACCTACAGGACCCTACGGAACTGTACGAGACTCTACAGGACCCTAGGGAACATCACAGGCCCCTACGGAACCGTACGAGACTCTACAGGCCCCTAGGGAACACCACAGGCCCCTACAGAACCCTACACAACCCTCTGGAATCTTATGGATCCCTACAAGCTCCTACCAACCCCTGCGGGCACTTACACAACCCTACAGGCCCCTACGGAAATCTACGGGACTCTACGGGCCCCTAGGGAAGCCTACAGATTTCGACGGAACCCTACGAGCCCCTCTGGAACCCTACAGAATACTCCAGGACCCGACAGCACTCTACAAGATCCTTAGCAACACAACGGAACCTCACTAAAACCCTATGGGCTCCTACAGAACACTGCAGGTGCCTACGGAACCCTACAGACCCCTACGGAATACTACCAGACACTACGGAACCTATGGCCCCTATGGAACTCTACGGAACCTGACAGAAACACTGTGCACCCCTACAGGCCCTTCCGGGCACTTGCAGAACTCTGCAGGAACCCACGGATCTTTATGGAACCGTACCAGCCCCTACGGAAGCCTAAAGACCCTTGCAGGCAGTTACGGAACGGTACAGGACCCTACAGAACTTTACCAGCCA
This sequence comes from Numenius arquata, assembly GCF_964106895.1. Taxonomy (NCBI): domain Eukaryota; kingdom Metazoa; phylum Chordata; class Aves; order Charadriiformes; family Scolopacidae; genus Numenius; species Numenius arquata. The sequence goes on from NW_027414091.1 coordinate 23,208, forward strand.
CTACGGAACTCTATGGGCCCCTACGGAACCCTGCAGAACCCTCCGGAACCTTACAGAATCCCACGGACTCCTACAGACTCCTGCGGGCACTTACACAACCCTAGAGGCCCTTACGGAACACTGCCAGCCCCTACGGAACACTGCCAGCCCCTACGGAAGGAACCCTACGGGCCCCTACAGAACACTACTGGCTCCTGCGGTACTCTACAGGCCTCTAGGGAACCTACGAAGCTCTACGGAGCCCTGTAGATCCTTACGGAACAGTACGGGCCCCTTCAGACCTCTGTGGGCCCTTATGGAAACCTACAGGACCCTACGGAACTGCACGAGACTCTACAGGCCTCTAGGGAACACCACAGGCCCCTACGGAACCGTACGAGACTCTACAGGCCCTTAGGGAACACCACAGGCCCCTACGGAACCGTACGAGACTCTCCAGGCCCCTAGGGAACCCTACAGATTTCGACGGAACCCTACGAGCTTCTCTGGAACCCTACAGAATACTCCAGGACCCGACAGCACTCTACAAGACCCTTAGCAACACAACGGAACCTCACTAAAACCCTATGGGCTCCTACAGAACACTGCAGGTGCCTACGGAACCCTACAGACCCCTACGGAACCCTACAGACACCTGCAGGCACTTACAGAACCCTGCAGGCCCCTACGGAACCCTACAGGTCCATACAGAACCCCACAGGGCCCTACGGAACTTTACCAGCCACTACGGAACTCTACGGGCCCCTACGGAACCCTGCAGAACCCTCCGGAACCTTACAGAATCCCACGGACTCCTACAGACTCCTGCGGGCACTTACACAACCCTAGAGGCCCTTACGGAACACTGCCAGCCCCTACGGAAGGAACCCTACGGGCCCCTACAGAACACTACTGGCTCCTGCGGTACTCTACAGGCCTCTAGGGAACCTACGAAGCTCTACGGAGCCCTGTAGATCCTTACGGAACAGTACGGGCCCCTTCAGACCTCTGTGGGCGCTTATGGAAACCTACAGGACCCTATGGAACTGCACGAGACTCTACAGGCCTCTAGGGAACACCACAGGCCCCTACGGAACCGTACGAGACTCTACAGGCCCTTAGGGAACACCACAGGCCCCTACGGAACCGTACGAGACTCTCCAGGCCCCTAGGGAACCCTACAGATTTCGACGGAACCCTACGAGCTTCTCTGGAACCCTACAGAATACTCCAGGACCCGACAGCACTCTACAAGACCCTTAGCAACACAACGGAACCTCACTAAAACCCTATGGGCTCCTACAGAACACTGCAGGTGCCTACGGAACCCTACAGACCCCTGCGGAATACTACCAGCCACTACGGAAACCTATGGCCCCTACGGAACTCTACGGAACCTGACAGAAACACTGTGCGCCCCTACAGGCCCTTCCGGGCACTTGCAGAACTCTGCAGGAACCCACGGATCTTTATGGAACCGTACCAGCCCCTACGGAAGCCTAAAGGCCCTTGCAGGCAGTTACGGAACGGTACAGGACCCTACAGAACTTTACCAGCCACTACGGAACTCTACGGGCCCCTACGGAACCCTGCAGAACCCTCCGGAACCTTACAGAATCCCACGGACTCCTACAGACTCCTGCGGGCACTTACACAACCCTAGAGGCCCCTACGGAACGCTGCCAGCCCCTACGGAAGGAACCCTACGGGCCCCTACAGAACACTACTGGCTCCTGCGGTACTCTACAGGCCTCTAGGGAACGTATGAAGCTCTACGGAGCCCTGTAGATCCTTACGGAACAGTACGGGCCCCTTCAGACCTCTGCGGGCGCTTATGGAAACCTACAGGACCCTACGGAACTGCACGAGACTCTACAGGCCTCTAGGGAACACCACAGGCCCCTACAGAACCCTACACAACCCTCCGGAAACATATGGCACCCTACAAGCTCCTACCAACCCCTGCGGGCACTTACACAACCCTAGAGGCCCCTACGGAACACTGCCAGCCCCTATGGAAGGAACACTACAGGCCCCTACAGAACACTACTGGCTCCTGCGGTACTCTACAGGCCTCTAGGGAACCTACGAAGCTCTACGGAGCCCTATGGATCCTTACGGTACATTACGGGCCCCTTCAGACCTCTGCGGGCGCTTATGGAAACCTACAGGACCCTACGGAACTGTACGAGACTCTACAGGACCCTAGGGAACATCACAGGCCCCTACGGAACCGTACGAGACTCTACAGGCCCCTAGGGAACACCACAGGCCCCTACAGAACCCTACACAACCCTCTGGAATCTTATGGATCCCTACAAGCTCCTACCAACCCCTGCGGGCACTTACACAACCCTACAGGCCCCTACGGAAATCTACGGGACTCTACGGGCCCCTAGGGAAGCCTACAGATTTCGACGGAACCCTACGAGCCCCTCTGGAACCCTACAGAATACTCCAGGACCCGACAGCACTCTACAAGATCCTTAGCAACACAACGGAACCTCACTAAAACCCTATGGGCTCCTACAGAACACTGCAGGTGCCTACGGAACCCTACAGACCCCTACGGAATACTACCAGACACTACGGAACCTATGGCCCCTATGGAACTCTACGGAACCTGACAGAAACACTGTGCACCCCTACAGGCCCTTCCGGGCACTTGCAGAACTCTGCAGGAACCCACGGATCTTTATGGAACCGTACCAGCCCCTACGGAAGCCTAAAGACCCTTGCAGGCAGTTACGGAACGGTACAGGACCCTACAGAACTTTACCAGCCACTACGGAACTCTATGGGCCCCTACGGAACCCTGCAGAACCCTCCGGAACCTTACAGAATCCCACGGACTCCTACAGACTCCTGCGGGCACTTACACAACCCTAGAGGCCCTTACGGAACACTGCCAGCCCCTACGGAACACTGCCAGCCCCTACGGAAGGAACCCTACGGGCCCCTACAGAACACTACTGGCTCCTGCGGTACTCTACAGGCCTCTAGGGAACCTACGAAGCTCTACGGAGCCCTGTAGATCCTTACGGAACAGTACGGGCCCCTTCAGACCTCTGTGGGCCCTTATGGAAACCTACAGGACCCTACGGAACTGCACGAGACTCTACAGGCCTCTAGGGAACACCACAGGCCCCTACGGAACCGTACGAGACTCTACAGGCCCTTAGGGAACACCACAGGCCCCTACGGAACCGTACGAGACTCTCCAGGCCCCTAGGGAACCCTACAGATTTCGACGGAACCCTACGAGCTTCTCTGGAACCCTACAGAATACTCCAGGACCCGACAGCACTCTACAAGACCCTTAGCAACACAACGGAACCTCACTAAAACCCTATGGGCTCCTACAGAACACTGCAGGTGCCTACGGAACCCTACAGACCCCTACGGAACCCTACAGACACCTGCAGGCACTTACAGAACCCTGCAGGCCCCTACGGAACCCTACAGGTCCATACAGAACCCCACAGGGCCCTACGGAACTTTACCAGCCACTACGGAACTCTACGGGCCCCTACGGAACCCTGCAGAACCCTCCGGAACCTTACAGAATCCCACGGACTCCTACAGACTCCTGCGGGCACTTACACAACCCTAGAGGCCCTTACGGAACACTGCCAGCCCCTACGGAAGGAACCCTACGGGCCCCTACAGAACACTACTGGCTCCTGCGGTACTCTACAGGCCTCTAGGGAACCTACGAAGCTCTACGGAGCCCTGTAGATCCTTACGGAACAGTACGGGCCCCTTCAGACCTCTGTGGGCGCTTATGGAAACCTACAGGACCCTATGGAACTGCACGAGACTCTACAGGCCTCTAGGGAACACCACAGGCCCCTACGGAACCGTACGAGACTCTACAGGCCCTTAGGGAACACCACAGGCCCCTACGGAACCGTACGAGACTCTCCAGGCCCCTAGGGAACCCTACAGATTTCGACGGAACCCTACGAGCTTCTCTGGAACCCTACAGAATACTCCAGGACCCGACAGCACTCTACAAGACCCTTAGCAACACAACGGAACCTCACTAAAACCCTATGGGCTCCTACAGAACACTGCAGGTGCCTACGGAACCCTACAGACCCCTGCGGAATACTACCAGCCACTACGGAAACCTATGGCCCCTACGGAACTCTACGGAACCTGACAGAAACACTGTGCGCCCCTACAGGCCCTTCCGGGCACTTGCAGAACTCTGCAGGAACCCACGGATCTTTATGGAACCGTACCAGCCCCTACGGAAGCCTAAAGGCCCTTGCAGGCAGTTACGGAACGGTACAGGACCCTACAGAACTTTACCAGCCACTACGGAACTCTACGGGCCCCTACGGAACCCTGCAGAACCCTCCGGAACCTTACAGAATCCCACGGACTCCTACAGACTCCTGCGGGCACTTACACAACCCTAGAGGCCCCTACGGAACGCTGCCAGCCCCTACGGAAGGAACCCTACGGGCCCCTACAGAACACTACTGGCTCCTGCGGTACTCTACAGGCCTCTAGGGAACGTATGAAGCTCTACGGAGCCCTGTAGATCCTTACGGAACAGTACGGGCCCCTTCAGACCTCTGCGGGCGCTTATGGAAACCTACAGGACCCTACGGAACTGCACGAGACTCTACAGGCCTCTAGGGAACACCACAGGCCCCTACAGAACCCTACACAACCCTCCGGAAACATATGGCACCCTACAAGCTCCTACCAACCCCTGCGGGCACTTACACAACCCTAGAGGCCCCTACGGAACACTGCCAGCCCCTATGGAAGGAACACTACAGGCCCCTACAGAACACTACTGGCTCCTGCGGTACTCTACAGGCCTCTAGGGAACCTACGAAGCTCTACGGAGCCCTATGGATCCTTACGGTACATTACGGGCCCCTTCAGACCTCTGCGGGCGCTTATGGAAACCTACAGGACCCTACGGAACTGTACGAGACTCTACAGGACCCTAGGGAACATCACAGGCCCCTACGGAACCGTACGAGACTCTACAGGCCCCTAGGGAACACCACAGGCCCCTACAGAACCCTACACAACCCTCTGGAATCTTATGGATCCCTACAAGCTCCTACCAACCCCTGCGGGCACTTACACAACCCTACAGGCCCCTACGGAAATCTACGGGACTCTACGGGCCCCTAGGGAAGCCTACAGATTTCGACGGAACCCTACGAGCCCCTCTGGAACCCTACAGAATACTCCAGGACCCGACAGCACTCTACAAGATCCTTAGCAACACAACGGAACCTCACTAAAACCCTATGGGCTCCTACAGAACACTGCAGGTGCCTACGGAACCCTACAGACCCCTACGGAATACTACCAGACACTACGGAACCTATGGCCCCTATGGAACTCTACGGAACCTGACAGAAACACTGTGCACCCCTACAGGCCCTTCCGGGCACTTGCAGAACTCTGCAGGAACCCACGGATCTTTATGGAACCGTACCAGCCCCTACGGAAGCCTAAAGACCCTTGCAGGCAGTTACGGAACGGTACAGGACCCTACAGAACTTTACCAGCCACTACGGAACTCTATGGGCCCCTACGGAACCCTGCAGAACCCTCCGGAACCTTACAGAATCCCACGGACTCCTACAGACTCCTGCGGGCACTTACACAACCCTAGAGGCCCTTACGGAACACTGCCAGCCCCTACGGAACACTGCCAGCCCCTACGGAAGGAACCCTACGGGCCCCTACAGAACACTACTGGCTCCTGCGGTACTCTACAGGCCTCTAGGGAACCTACGAAGCTCTACGGAGCCCTGTAGATCCTTACGGAACAGTACGGGCCCCTTCAGACCTCTGTGGGCCCTTATGGAAACCTACAGGACCCTACGGAACTGCACGAGACTCTACAGGCCTCTAGGGAACACCACAGGCCCCTACGGAACCGTACGAGACTCTACAGGCCCTTAGGGAACACCACAGGCCCCTACGGAACCGTACGAGACTCTCCAGGCCCCTAGGGAACCCTACAGATTTCGACGGAACCCTACGAGCTTCTCTGGAACCCTACAGAATACTCCAGGACCCGACAGCACTCTACAAGACCCTTAGCAACACAACGGAACCTCACTAAAACCCTATGGGCTCCTACAGAACACTGCAGGTGCCTACGGAACCCTACAGACCCCTACGGAACCCTACAGACACCTGCAGGCACTTACAGAACCCTGCAGGCCCCTACGGAACCCTACAGGTCCATACAGAACCCCACAGGGCCCTACGGAACTTTACCAGCCACTACGGAACTCTACGGGCCCCTACGGAACCCTGCAGAACCCTCCGGAACCTTACAGAATCCCACGGACTCCTACAGACTCCTGCGGGCACTTACACAACCCTAGAGGCCCTTACGGAACACTGCCAGCCCCTACGGAAGGAACCCTACGGGCCCCTACAGAACACTACTGGCTCCTGCGGTACTCTACAGGCCTCTAGGGAACCTACGAAGCTCTACGGAGCCCTGTAGATCCTTACGGAACAGTACGGGCCCCTTCAGACCTCTGTGGGCGCTTATGGAAACCTACAGGACCCTATGGAACTGCACGAGACTCTACAGGCCTCTAGGGAACACCACAGGCCCCTACGGAACCGTACGAGACTCTACAGGCCCTTAGGGAACACCACAGGCCCCTACGGAACCGTACGAGACTCTCCAGGCCCCTAGGGAACCCTACAGATTTCGACGGAACCCTACGAGCTTCTCTGGAACCCTACAGAATACTCCAGGACCCGACAGCACTCTACAAGACCCTTAGCAACACAACGGAACCTCACTAAAACCCTATGGGCTCCTACAGAACACTGCAGGTGCCTACGGAACCCTACAGACCCCTGCGGAATACTACCAGCCACTACGGAAACCTATGGCCCCTACGGAACTCTACGGAACCTGACAGAAACACTGTGCGCCCCTACAGGCCCTTCCGGGCACTTGCAGAACTCTGCAGGAACCCACGGATCTTTATGGAACCGTACCAGCCCCTACGGAAGCCTAAAGGCCCTTGCAGGCAGTTACGGAACGGTACAGGACCCTACAGAACTTTACCAGCCACTACGGAACTCTACGGGCCCCTACGGAACCCTGCAGAACCCTCCGGAACCTTACAGAATCCCACGGACTCCTACAGACTCCTGCGGGCACTTACACAACCCTAGAGGCCCCTACGGAACGCTGCCAGCCCCTACGGAAGGAACCCTACGGGCCCCTACAGAACACTACTGGCTCCTGCGGTACTCTACAGGCCTCTAGGGAACGTATGAAGCTCTACGGAGCCCTGTAGATCCTTACGGAACAGTACGGGCCCCTTCAGACCTCTGCGGGCGCTTATGGAAACCTACAGGACCCTACGGAACTGCACGAGACTCTACAGGCCTCTAGGGAACACCACAGGCCCCTACAGAACCCTACACAACCCTCCGGAAACATATGGCACCCTACAAGCTCCTACCAACCCCTGCGGGCACTTACACAACCCTAGAGGCCCCTACGGAACACTGCCAGCCCCTATGGAAGGAACACTACAGGCCCCTACAGAACACTACTGGCTCCTGCGGTACTCTACAGGCCTCTAGGGAACCTACGAAGCTCTACGGAGCCCTATGGATCCTTACGGTACATTACGGGCCCCTTCAGACCTCTGCGGGCGCTTATGGAAACCTACAGGACCCTACGGAACTGTACGAGACTCTACAGGACCCTAGGGAACATCACAGGCCCCTACGGAACCGTACGAGACTCTACAGGCCCCTAGGGAACACCACAGGCCCCTACAGAACCCTACACAACCCTCTGGAATCTTATGGATCCCTACAAGCTCCTACCAACCCCTGCGGGCACTTACACAACCCTACAGGCCCCTACGGAAATCTACGGGACTCTACGGGCCCCTAGGGAAGCCTACAGATTTCGACGGAACCCTACGAGCCCCTCTGGAACCCTACAGAATACTCCAGGACCCGACAGCACTCTACAAGATCCTTAGCAACACAACGGAACCTCACTAAAACCCTATGGGCTCCTACAGAACACTGCAGGTGCCTACGGAACCCTACAGACCCCTACGGAATACTACCAGACACTACGGAACCTATGGCCCCTATGGAACTCTACGGAACCTGACAGAAACACTGTGCACCCCTACAGGCCCTTCCGGGCACTTGCAGAACTCTGCAGGAACCCACGGATCTTTATGGAACCGTACCAGCCCCTACGGAAGCCTAAAGACCCTTGCAGGCAGTTACGGAACGGTACAGGACCCTACAGAACTTTACCAGCCACTACGGAACTCTATGGGCCCCTACGGAACCCTGCAGAACCCTCCGGAACCTTACAGAATCCCACGGACTCCTACAGACTCCTGCGGGCACTTACACAACCCTAGAGGCCCTTACGGAACACTGCCAGCCCCTACGGAACACTGCCAGCCCCTACGGAAGGAACCCTACGGGCCCCTACAGAACACTACTGGCTCCTGCGGTACTCTACAGGCCTCTAGGGAACCTACGAAGCTCTACGGAGCCCTGTAGATCCTTACGGAACAGTACGGGCCCCTTCAGACCTCTGTGGGCCCTTATGGAAACCTACAGGACCCTACGGAACTGCACGAGACTCTACAGGCCTCTAGGGAACACCACAGGCCCCTAAGGAACCGTACGAGACTCTACAGGCCCTTAGGGAACACCACAGGCCCCTACGGAACCGTACGAGACTCTCCAGGCCCCTAGGGAACCCTACAGATTTCGACGGAACCCTACGAGCTTCTCTGGAACCCTACAGAATACTCCAGGACCCGACAGCACTCTATAGACCCTTAGCAACACAACGGAACCTCACTAAAACCCTATGGGCTCCTACAGAACACTGCAGGTGCCTACGGAACCCTACAGACCCCTACGGAACCCTACAGACACCTGCAGGCACTTACAGAACCCTGCAGGCCCCTACGGAACCCTACAGGTCCATACAGAACCCCACAGGGCCCTACGGAACTTTACCAGCCACTACGGAACTCTACGGGCCCCTACGGAACCCTGCAGAACCCTCCGGAACCTTACAGAATCCCACGAACTCCTACAGACTCCTGCGGGCACTTACACAACCCTAGAGGCCCCTACGGAACACTGCCAGCCCCTACGGAAGGAACCCTACGGGCCCCTACAGAACACTACTGGCTCCTGCGGTACTCTACAGGCCTCTAGGGAACCTACGAAGCTCTACGGAGCCCTGTAGATCCTTACGGAACAGTACGGGCCCCTTCAGACCTCTGTGGGCCCTTATGGAAACCTACAGGACCCTACGGAACTGCACGAGACTCTACAGGCCTCTAGGGAACACCACAGGCCCCTACGGAACCGTACGAGACTCTACAGGCCCTTAGGGAACACCACAGGCCCCTACGGAACCGTACGAGACTCTCCAGGCCCCTAGGGAACCCTACAGATTTCGACGGAACCCTACGAGCTTCTCTGGAACCCTACAGAATACTCCAGGACCCGACAGCACTCTACAAGACCCTTAGCAACACAACGGAACCTCACTAAAACCCTATGGGCTCCTACAGAACACTGCAGGTGCCTACGGAACCCTACAGACCCCTACGGAACCCTACAGACACCTGCAGGCACTTACAGAACCCTGCAGGCCCCTACGGAACCCTACAGGTCCATACAGAACCCCACAGGGCCCTACGGAACTTTACCAGCCACTACGGAACTCTACGGGCCCCTACGGAACCCTGCAGAACCCTCCGGAACCTTACAGAATCCCACGAACTCCTACAGACTCCTGCGGGCACTTACACAACCCTAGAGGCCCCTACGGAACACTGCCAGCCCCTACGGAAGGAACCCTACGGGCCCCTACAGAACACTACTGGCTCCTGCGGTACTCTACAGGCCTCTAGGGAACCTACGAAGCTCTACGGAGCCCTGTAGATCCTTACGGAACAGTACGGGCCCCTTCAGACCTCTGTGGGCGCTTATGGAAACCTACAGGACCCTATGGAACTGCACGAGACTCTACAGGCCTCTAGGGAACACCACAGGCCCCTACGGAACCGTACGAGACTCTACAGGCCCTTAGGGAACACCACAGGCCCCTACGGAACCGTACGAGACTCTCCAGGCCCCTAGGGAACCCTACAGATTTCGACGGAACCCTACGAGCTTCTCTGGAACCCTACAGAATACTCCAGGACCCGACAGCACTCTACAAGACCCTTAGCAACACAACGGAACCTCACTAAAACCCTATGGGCTCCTACAGAACACTGCAGGTGCCTACGGAACCCTACAGACCCCTGCGGAATACTACCAGCCACTACGGAAACCTATGGCCCCTACGGAACTCTACGGAACCTGACAGAAACACTGTGCGCCCCTACAGGCCCTTCCGGGCACTTGCAGAACTCTGCAGGAACCCACGGATCTTTATGGAACCGTACCAGCCCCTACGGAAGCCTAAAGGCCCTTGCAGGCAGTTACGGAACGGTACAGGACCCTACAGAACTTTACCAGCCACTACGGAACTCTACGGGCCCCTACGGAACCCTGCAGAACCCTCCGGAACCTTACAGAATCCCACGGACTCCTACAGACTCCTGCGGGCACTTACACAACCCTAGAGGCCCCTACGGAACGCTGCCAGCCCCTACGGAAGGAACCCTACGGGCCCCTACAGAACACTACTGGCTCCTGCGGTACTCTACAGGCCTCTAGGGAACGTATGAAGCTCTACGGAGCCCTGTAGATCCTTACGGAACAGTACGGGCCCCTTCAGACCTCTGCGGGCGCTTATGGAAACCTACAGGACCCTACGGAACTGCACGAGACTCTACAGGCCTCTAGGGAACACCACAGGCCCCTACAGAACCCTACACAACCCTCCGGAAACATATGGCACCCTACAAGCTCCTACCAACCCCTGCGGGCACTTACACAACCCTAGAGGCCCCTACGGAACACTGCCAGCCCCTATGGAAGGAACACTACAGGCCCCTACAGAACACTACTGGCTCCTGCGGTACTCTACAGGCCTCTAGGGAACCTACGAAGCTCTACGGAGCCCTATGGATCCTTACGGTACATTACGGGCCCCTTCAGACCTCTGCGGGCGCTTATGGAAACCTACAGGACCCTACGGAACTGTACGAGACTCTACAGGACCCTAGGGAACATCACAGGCCCCTACGGAACCGTACGAGACTCTACAGGCCCCTAGGGAACACCACAGGCCCCTACAGAACCCTACACAACCCTCTGGAATCTTATGGATCCCTACAAGCTCCTACCAACCCCTGCGGGCACTTACACAACCCTACAGGCCCCTACGGAAATCTACGGGACTCTACGGGCCCCTAGGGAAGCCTACAGATTTCGACGGAACCCTACGAGCCCCTCTGGAACCCTACAGAATACTCCAGGACCCGACAGCACTCTACAAGATCCTTAGCAACACAACGGAACCTCACTAAAACCCTATGGGCTCCTACAGAACACTGCAGGTGCCTACGGAACCCTACAGACCCCTACGGAATACTACCAGACACTACGGAACCTATGGCCCCTATGGAACTCTACGGAACCTGACAGAAACACTGTGCACCCCTACAGGCCCTTCCGGGCACTTGCAGAACTCTGCAGGAACCCACGGATCTTTATGGAACCGTACCAGCCCCTACGGAAGCCTAAAGACCCTTGCAGGCAGTTACGGAACGGTACAGGACCCTACAGAACTTTACCAGCCACTACGGAACTCTATGGGCCCCTACGGAACCCTGCAGAACCCTCCGGAACCTTACAGAATCCCACGGACTCCTACAGACTCCTGCGGGCACTTACACAACCCTAGAGGCCCTTACGGAACACTGCCAGCCCCTACGGAACACTGCCAGCCCCTACGGAAGGAACCCTACGGGCCCCTACAGAACACTACTGGCTCCTGCGGTACTCTACAGGCCTCTAGGGAACCTACGAAGCTCTACGGAGCCCTGTAGATCCTTACGGAACAGTACGGGCCCCTTCAGACCTCTGTGGGCCCTTATGGAAACCTACAGGACCCTACGGAACTGCACGAGACTCTACAGGCCTCTAGGGAACACCACAGGCCCCTACGGAACCGTACGAGACTCTACAGGCCCTTAGGGAACACCACAGGCCCCTACGGAACCGTACGAGACTCTCCAGGCCCCTAGGGAACCCTACAGATTTCGACGGAACCCTACGAGCTTCTCTGGAACCCTACAGAATACTCCAGGACCCGACAGCACTCTACAAGACCCTTAGCAACACAACGGAACCTCACTAAAACCCTATGGGCTCCTACAGAACACTGCAGGTGCCTACGGAACCCTACAGACCCCTACGGAACCCTACAGACACCTGCAGGCACTTACAGAACCCTGCAGGCCCCTACGGAACCCTACAGGTCCATACAGAACCCCACAGGGCCCTACGGAACTTTACCAGCCACTACGGAACTCTACGGGCCCCTACGGAACCCTGCAGAACCCTCCGGAACCTTACAGAATCCCACGAACTCCTACAGACTCCTGCGGGCACTTACACAACCCTAGAGGCCCCTACGGAACACTGCCAGCCCCTACGGAAGGAACCCTACGGGCCCCTACAGAACACTACTGGCTCCTGCGGTACTCTACAGGCCTCTAGGGAACCTACGAAGCTCTACGGAGCCCTGTAGATCCTTACGGAAAAGTACGGGCCCCTTCAGACCTCTGCGGGCGCTTATGGAAACCTACAGGACCCTACGGAACTGCACGAGACTCTACAGGCCTCTAGGGAACACCACAGGCCCCTACGGAACCGTACGAGACTCTACAGGCCCTTAGGGAACACCACAGGCCCCTACGGAACCGTACGAGACTCTCCAGGCCCCTAGGGAACCCTACAGATTTCGACGGAACCCTACGAGCTTCTCTGGAACCCTACAGAATACTCCAGGACCCGACAGCACTCTACAAGACCCTTAGCAACACAACGGAACCTCACTAAAACCCTATGGGCTCCTACAGAACACTGCAGGTGCCTACGGAACCCTACAGACCCCTACGGAACCCTACAGACACCTGCAGGCACTTACAGAACCCTGCAGGCCCCTACGGAACCCTACAGGTCCATACAGAACCCCACAGGGCCCTACGGAACTTTACCAGCCACTACGGAACTCTACGGGCCCCTACGGAACCCTGCAGAACCCTCCGGAACCTTACAGAATCCCACGAACTCCTACAGACTCCTGCGGGCACTTACACAACCCTAGAGGCCCCTACGGAACACTGCCAGCCCCTACGGAAGGAACCCTACGGGCCCCTACAGAACACTACTGGCTCCTGCGGTACTCTACAGGCCTCTAGGGAACCTACGAAGCTCTACGGAGCCCTGTAGATCCTTACGGAAAAGTACGGGCCCCTTCAGACCTCTGCGGGCGCTTATGGAAACCTACAGGACCCTACGGAACTGCACGAGACTCTACAGGCCTCTAGGGAACACCACAGGCCCCTACAGAACCCTACACAACCCTCCGGAAACATATGGCACCCTACAAGCTCCTACCAACCCCTGCGGGCACTTACACAACCCTAGAGGCCCCTACGGAACACTGCCAGCCCCTATGGAAGGAACACTACAGGCCCCTACAGAACACTACTGGCTCCTGCGGTACTCTACAGGCCTCTAGGGAACCTACGAAGCTCTACGGAGCCCTATGGATCCTTACGGAACATTACGGGCCCCTTCAGACCTCTGCGGGCGCTTATGGAAACCTACAGGACCCTACGGAACTGTACGAGACTCTACAGGACCCTAGGGAACATCACAGGCCCCTACGGAACCGTACGAGACTCTACAGGCCCCTAGGGAACACCACAGGCCCCTACGGAACCCTACACAACCCTCTGGAATCTTATGGATCCCTACAAGCTCCTACCAACCCCTGCGGGCACTTACACAACCCTACAGGCCCCTACGGAAATCTACGGGACTCTACGGGCCCCTAGGGAAGCCTACAGATTTCGACGGAACCCTACGAGCCCCTCTGGAACCCTACAGAATACTCCAGGACCCGACAGCACTCTACAAGATCCTTAGCAACACAACGGAACCTCACTAAAACCCTATGGGCTCCTACAGAACACTGCAGGTGCCTACGGAACCCTACAGACCCCTACGGAATACTACCAGACACTACGGAACCTATGGCCCCTATGGAACTCTACGGAACCTGACAGAAACACTGTGCGCCCCTACAGGCCCTTCCGGGCACTTGCAGAACTCTGCAGGAACCCACGGATCTTTATGGAACCGTACCAGCCCCTACGGAAGCCTAAAGACCCTTGCAGGCAGTTACGGAACGGTACAGGACCCTACAGAACTTTACCAGCCACTACGGAACTCTATGGGCCCCTACGGAACCCTGCAGAACCCTCCGGAACCTTACAGAATCCCACGGACTCCTACAGACTCCTGCGGGCACTTACACAACCCTAGAGGCCCTTACGGAACACTGCCAGCCCCTACGGAACACTGCCAGCCCCTACGGAAGGAACCCTACGGGCCCCTACAGAACACTACTGGCTCCTGCGGTACTCTACAGGCCTCTAGGGAACCTACGAAGCTCTACGGAGCCCTGTAGATCCTTACGGAACAGTACGGGCCCCTTCAGACCTCTGTGGGCGCTTATGGAAACCTACAGGACCCTATGGAACTGCACGAGACTCTACAGGCCTCTAGGGAACACCACAGGCCCCTACGGAACCGTACGAGACTCTACAGGCCCTTAGGGAACACCACAGGCCCCTACGGAACCGTACGAGACTCTCCAGGCCCCTAGGGAACCCTACAGATTTCGACGGAACCCTACGAGCTTCTCTGGAACCCTACAGAATACTCCAGGACCCGACAGCACTCTACAAGACCCTTAGCAACACAACGGAACCTCACTAAAACCCTATGGGCTCCTACAGAACACTGCAGGTGCCTACGGAACCCTACAGACCCCTGCGGAATACTACCAGCCACTACGGAAACCTATGGCCCCTACGGAACTCTACGGAACCTGACAGAAACACTGTGCGCCCCTACAGGCCCTTCCGGGCACTTGCAGAACTCTGCAGGAACCCACGGATCTTTATGGAACCGTACCAGCCCCTACGGAAGCCTAAAGGCCCTTGCAGGCAGTTACGGAACGGTACAGGACCCTACAGAACTTTACCAGCCACTACGGAACTCTACGGGCCCCTACGGAACCCTGCAGAACCCTCCGGAACCTTACAGAATCCCACGGACTCCTACAGACTCCTGCGGGCACTTACACAACCCTAGAGGCCCCTACGGAACGCTGCCAGCCCCTACGGAAGGAACCCTACGGGCCCCTACAGAACACTACTGGCTCCTGCGGTACTCTACAGGCCTCTAGGGAACGTATGAAGCTCTACGGAGCCCTGTAGATCCTTACGGAACAGTACGGGCCCCTTCAGACCTCTGCGGGCGCTTATGGAAACCTACAGGACCCTACGGAACTGCACGAGACTCTACAGGCCTCTAGGGAACACCACAGGCCCCTACAGAACCCTACACAACCCTCCGGAAACATATGGCACCCTACAAGCTCCTACCAACCCCTGCGGGCACTTACACAACCCTAGAGGCCCCTACGGAACACTGCCAGCCCCTATGGAAGGAACACTACAGGCCCCTACAGAACACTACTGGCTCCTGCGGTACTCTACAGGCCTCTAGGGAACCTACGAAGCTCTACGGAGCCCTATGGATCCTTACGGTACATTACGGGCCCCTTCAGACCTCTGCGGGCGCTTATGGAAACCTACAGGACCCTACGGAACTGTACGAGACTCTACAGGACCCTAGGGAACATCACAGGCCCCTACGGAACCGTACGAGACTCTACAGGCCCCTAGGGAACACCACAGGCCCCTACAGAACCCTACACAACCCTCTGGAATCTTATGGATCCCTACAAGCTCCTACCAACCCCTGCGGGCACTTACACAACCCTACAGGCCCCTACGGAAATCTACGGGACTCTACGGGCCCCTAGGGAAGCCTACAGATTTCGACGGAACCCTACGAGCCCCTCTGGAACCCTACAGAATACTCCAGGACCCGACAGCACTCTACAAGATCCTTAGCAACACAACGGAACCTCACTAAAACCCTATGGGCTCCTACAGAACACTGCAGGTGCCTACGGAACCCTACAGACCCCTACGGAATACTACCAGACACTACGGAACCTATGGCCCCTATGGAACTCTACGGAACCTGACAGAAACACTGTGCACCCCTACAGGCCCTTCCGGGCACTTGCAGAACTCTGCAGGAACCCACGGATCTTTATGGAACCGTACCAGCCCCTACGGAAGCCTAAAGACCCTTGCAGGCAGTTACGGAACGGTACAGGACCCTACAGAACTTTACCAGCCACTACGGAACTCTATGGGCCCCTACGGAACCCTGCAGAACCCTCCGGAACCTTACAGAATCCCACGGACTCCTACAGACTCCTGCGGGCACTTACACAACCCTAGAGGCCCTTACGGAACACTGCCAGCCCCTACGGAACACTGCCAGCCCCTACGGAAGGAACCCTACGGGCCCCTACAGAACACTACTGGCTCCTGCGGTACTCTACAGGCCTCTAGGGAACCTACGAAGCTCTACGGAGCCCTGTAGATCCTTACGGAACAGTACGGGCCCCTTCAGACCTCTGTGGGCCCTTATGGAAACCTACAGGACCCTACGGAACTGCACGAGACTCTACAGGCCTCTAGGGAACACCACAGGCCCCTACGGAACCGTACGAGACTCTACAGGCCCTTAGGGAACACCACAGGCCCCTACGGAACCGTACGAGACTCTCCAGGCCCCTAGGGAACCCTACAGATTTCGACGGAACCCTACGAGCTTCTCTGGAACCCTACAGAATACTCCAGGACCCGACAGCACTCTACAAGACCCTTAGCAACACAACGGAACCTCACTAAAACCCTATGGGCTCCTACAGAACACTGCAGGTGCCTACGGAACCCTACAGACCCCTACGGAACCCTACAGACACCTGCAGGCACTTACAGAACCCTGCAGGCCCCTACGGAACCCTACAGGTCCATACAGAACCCCACAGGGCCCTACGGAACTTTACCAGCCACTACGGAACTCTACGGGCCCCTACGGAACCCTGCAGAACCCTCCGGAACCTTACAGAATCCCACGGACTCCTACAGACTCCTGCGGGCACTTACACAACCCTAGAGGCCCTTACGGAACACTGCCAGCCCCTACGGAAGGAACCCTACGGGCCCCTACAGAACACTACTGGCTCCTGCGGTACTCTACAGGCCTCTAGGGAACCTACGAAGCTCTACGGAGCCCTGTAGATCCTTACGGAACAGTACGGGCCCCTTCAGACCTCTGTGGGCGCTTATGGAAACCTACAGGACCCTATGGAACTGCACGAGACTCTACAGGCCTCTAGGGAACACCACAGGCCCCTACGGAACCGTACGAGACTCTACAGGCCCTTAGGGAACACCACAGGCCCCTACGGAACCGTACGAGACTCTCCAGGCCCCTAGGGAACCCTACAGATTTCGACGGAACCCTACGAGCTTCTCTGGAACCCTACAGAATACTCCAGGACCCGACAGCACTCTACAAGACCCTTAGCAACACAACGGAACCTCACTAAAACCCTATGGGCTCCTACAGAACACTGCAGGTGCCTACGGAACCCTACAGACCCCTGCGGAATACTACCAGCCACTACGGAAACCTATGGCCCCTACGGAACTCTACGGAACCTGACAGAAACACTGTGCGCCCCTACAGGCCCTTCCGGGCACTTGCAGAACTCTGCAGGAACCCACGGATCTTTATGGAACCGTACCAGCCCCTACGGAAGCCTAAAGGCCCTTGCAGGCAGTTACGGAACGGTACAGGACCCTACAGAACTTTACCAGCCACTACGGAACTCTACGGGCCCCTACGGAACCCTGCAGAACCCTCCGGAACCTTACAGAATCCCACGGACTCCTACAGACTCCTGCGGGCACTTACACAACCCTAGAGGCCCCTACGGAACGCTGCCAGCCCCTACGGAAGGAACCCTACGGGCCCCTACAGAACACTACTGGCTCCTGCGGTACTCTACAGGCCTCTAGGGAACGTATGAAGCTCTACGGAGCCCTGTAGATCCTTACGGAACAGTACGGGCCCCTTCAGACCTCTGCGGGCGCTTATGGAAACCTACAGGACCCTACGGAACTGCACGAGACTCTACAGGCCTCTAGGGAACACCACAGGCCCCTACAGAACCCTACACAACCCTCCGGAAACATATGGCACCCTACAAGCTCCTACCAACCCCTGCGGGCACTTACACAACCCTAGAGGCCCCTACGGAACACTGCCAGCCCCTATGGAAGGAACACTACAGGCCCCTACAGAACACTACTGGCTCCTGCGGTACTCTACAGGCCTCTAGGGAACCTACGAAGCTCTACGGAGCCCTATGGATCCTTACGGTACATTACGGGCCCCTTCAGACCTCTGCGGGCGCTTATGGAAACCTACAGGACCCTACGGAACTGTACGAGACTCTACAGGACCCTAGGGAACATCACAGGCCCCTACGGAACCGTACGAGACTCTACAGGCCCCTAGGGAACACCACAGGCCCCTACAGAACCCTACACAACCCTCTGGAATCTTATGGATCCCTACAAGC
This sequence comes from Numenius arquata, assembly GCF_964106895.1. Lineage (NCBI taxonomy): Eukaryota > Metazoa > Chordata > Aves > Charadriiformes > Scolopacidae > Numenius > Numenius arquata. The sequence goes on from NW_027414091.1 coordinate 41,983, forward strand.
TCCTACCAACCCCTGCGGGCACTTACACAACCCTACAGGCCCCTACGGAAATCTACGGGACTCTACGGGCCCCTAGGGAAGCCTACAGATTTCGACGGAACCCTACGAGCCCCTCTGGAACCCTACAGAATACTCCAGGACCCGACAGCACTCTACAAGATCCTTAGCAACACAACGGAACCTCACTAAAACCCTATGGGCTCCTACAGAACACTGCAGGTGCCTACGGAACCCTACAGACCCCTACGGAATACTACCAGACACTACGGAACCTATGGCCCCTATGGAACTCTACGGAACCTGACAGAAACACTGTGCACCCCTACAGGCCCTTCCGGGCACTTGCAGAACTCTGCAGGAACCCACGGATCTTTATGGAACCGTACCAGCCCCTACGGAAGCCTAAAGACCCTTGCAGGCAGTTACGGAACGGTACAGGACCCTACAGAACTTTACCAGCCACTACGGAACTCTATGGGCCCCTACGGAACCCTGCAGAACCCTCCGGAACCTTACAGAATCCCACGGACTCCTACAGACTCCTGCGGGCACTTACACAACCCTAGAGGCCCTTACGGAACACTGCCAGCCCCTACGGAACACTGCCAGCCCCTACGGAAGGAACCCTACGGGCCCCTACAGAACACTACTGGCTCCTGCGGTACTCTACAGGCCTCTAGGGAACCTACGAAGCTCTACGGAGCCCTGTAGATCCTTACGGAACAGTACGGGCCCCTTCAGACCTCTGTGGGCCCTTATGGAAACCTACAGGACCCTACGGAACTGCACGAGACTCTACAGGCCTCTAGGGAACACCACAGGCCCCTACGGAACCGTACGAGACTCTACAGGCCCTTAGGGAACACCACAGGCCCCTACGGAACCGTACGAGACTCTCCAGGCCCCTAGGGAACCCTACAGATTTCGACGGAACCCTACGAGCTTCTCTGGAACCCTACAGAATACTCCAGGACCCGACAGCACTCTACAAGACCCTTAGCAACACAACGGAACCTCACTAAAACCCTATGGGCTCCTACAGAACACTGCAGGTGCCTACGGAACCCTACAGACCCCTACGGAACCCTACAGACACCTGCAGGCACTTACAGAACCCTGCAGGCCCCTACGGAACCCTACAGGTCCATACAGAACCCCACAGGGCCCTACGGAACTTTACCAGCCACTACGGAACTCTACGGGCCCCTACGGAACCCTGCAGAACCCTCCGGAACCTTACAGAATCCCACGGACTCCTACAGACTCCTGCGGGCACTTACACAACCCTAGAGGCCCTTACGGAACACTGCCAGCCCCTACGGAAGGAACCCTACGGGCCCCTACAGAACACTACTGGCTCCTGCGGTACTCTACAGGCCTCTAGGGAACCTACGAAGCTCTACGGAGCCCTGTAGATCCTTACGGAACAGTACGGGCCCCTTCAGACCTCTGTGGGCGCTTATGGAAACCTACAGGACCCTATGGAACTGCACGAGACTCTACAGGCCTCTAGGGAACACCACAGGCCCCTACGGAACCGTACGAGACTCTACAGGCCCTTAGGGAACACCACAGGCCCCTACGGAACCGTACGAGACTCTCCAGGCCCCTAGGGAACCCTACAGATTTCGACGGAACCCTACGAGCTTCTCTGGAACCCTACAGAATACTCCAGGACCCGACAGCACTCTACAAGACCCTTAGCAACACAACGGAACCTCACTAAAACCCTATGGGCTCCTACAGAACACTGCAGGTGCCTACGGAACCCTACAGACCCCTGCGGAATACTACCAGCCACTACGGAAACCTATGGCCCCTACGGAACTCTACGGAACCTGACAGAAACACTGTGCGCCCCTACAGGCCCTTCCGGGCACTTGCAGAACTCTGCAGGAACCCACGGATCTTTATGGAACCGTACCAGCCCCTACGGAAGCCTAAAGGCCCTTGCAGGCAGTTACGGAACGGTACAGGGCCCTAGGGAACTTTACCAGCCACTACGGAACTCTACGGGCCCCTACGGAACCCTGCAGAACCCTCCGGAACCTTACAGAATCCCACGGACTCCTACAGACTCCTGCGGGCACTTACACAACCCTAGAGGCCCCTACGGAACGCTGCCAGCCCCTACGGAAGGAACCCTACGGGCCCCTACAGAACACTACTGGCTCCTGCGGTACTCTACAGGCCTCTAGGGAACGTATGAAGCTCTACGGAGCCCTGTAGATCCTTACGGAACAGTACGGGCCCCTTCAGACCTCTGCGGGCGCTTATGGAAACCTACAGGACCCTACGGAACTGCACGAGACTCTACAGGCCTCTAGGGAACACCACAGGCCCCTACAGAACCCTACACAACCCTCCGGAAACATATGGCACCCTACAAGCTCCTACCAACCCCTGCGGGCACTTACACAACCCTAGAGGCCCCTACGGAACACTGCCAGCCCCTATGGAAGGAACACTACAGGCCCCTACAGAACACTACTGGCTCCTGCGGTACTCTACAGGCCTCTAGGGAACCTACGAAGCTCTACGGAGCCCTATGGATCCTTACGGTACATTACGGGCCCCTTCAGACCTCTGCGGGCGCTTATGGAAACCTACAGGACCCTACGGAACTGTACGAGACTCTACAGGACCCTAGGGAACATCACAGGCCCCTACGGAACCGTACGAGACTCTACAGGCCCCTAGGGAACACCACAGGCCCCTACAGAACCCTACACAACCCTCTGGAATCTTATGGATCCCTACAAGCTCCTACCAACCCCTGCGGGCACTTACACAACCCTACAGGCCCCTACGGAAATCTATGGGACTCTACGGGCCCCTAGGGAAGCCTACAGATTTCGACGGAACCCTACGAGCCCCTCTGGAACCCTACAGAATACTCCAGGACCCGACAGCACTCTACAAGATCCTTAGCAACACAACGGAACCTCACTAAAACCCTATGGGCTCCTACAGAACACTGCAGGTGCCTACGGAACCCTACAGACCCCTACGGAATACTACCAGACACTACGGAACCTATGGCCCCTATGGAACTCTACGGAACCTGACAGAAACACTGTGCACCCCTACAGGCCCTTCCGGGCACTTGCAGAACTCTGCAGGAACCCACGGATCTTTATGGAACCGTACCAGCCCCTACGGAAGCCTAAAGACCCTTGCAGGCAGTTACGGAACGGTACAGGACCCTACAGAACTTTACCAGCCACTACGGAACTCTATGGGCCCCTACGGAACCCTGCAGAACCCTCCGGAACCTTACAGAATCCCACGGACTCCTACAGACTCCTGCGGGCACTTACACAACCCTAGAGGCCCTTACGGAACACTGCCAGCCCCTACGGAACACTGCCAGCCCCTACGGAAGGAACCCTACGGGCCCCTACAGAACACTACTGGCTCCTGCGGTACTCTACAGGCCTCTAGGGAACCTACGAAGCTCTACGGAGCCCTGTAGATCCTTACGGAACAGTACGGGCCCCTTCAGACCTCTGTGGGCCCTTATGGAAACCTACAGGACCCTACGGAACTGCACGAGACTCTACAGGCCTCTAGGGAACACCACAGGCCCCTACGGAACCGTACGAGACTCTACAGGCCCTTAGGGAACACCACAGGCCCCTACGGAACCGTACGAGACTCTCCAGGCCCCTAGGGAACCCTACAGATTTCGACGGAACCCTACGAGCTTCTCTGGAACCCTACAGAATACTCCAGGACCCGACAGCACTCTATAGACCCTTAGCAACACAACGGAACCTCACTAAAACCCTATGGGCTCCTACAGAACACTGCAGGTGCCTACGGAACCCTACAGACCCCTACGGAACCCTACAGACACCTGCAGGCACTTACAGAACCCTGCAGGCCCCTACGGAACCCTACAGGTCCATACAGAACCCCACAGGGCCCTACGGAACTTTACCAGCCACTACGGAACTCTACGGGCCCCTACGGAACCCTGCAGAACCCTCCGGAACCTTACAGAATCCCACGAACTCCTACAGACTCCTGCGGGCACTTACACAACCCTAGAGGCCCCTACGGAACACTGCCAGCCCCTACGGAAGGAACCCTACGGGCCCCTACAGAACACTACTGGCTCCTGCGGTACTCTACAGGCCTCTAGGGAACCTACGAAGCTCTACGGAGCCCTGTAGATCCTTACGGAACAGTACGGGCCCCTTCAGACCTCTGTGGGCCCTTATGGAAACCTACAGGACCCTACGGAACTGCACGAGACTCTACAGGCCTCTAGGGAACACCACAGGCCCCTACGGAACCGTACGAGACTCTACAGGCCCTTAGGGAACACCACAGGCCCCTACGGAACCGTACGAGACTCTCCAGGCCCCTAGGGAACCCTACAGATTTCGACGGAACCCTACGAGCTTCTCTGGAACCCTACAGAATACTCCAGGACCCGACAGCACTCTACAAGACCCTTAGCAACACAACGGAACCTCACTAAAACCCTATGGGCTCCTACAGAACACTGCAGGTGCCTACGGAACCCTACAGACCCCTACGGAACCCTACAGACACCTGCAGGCACTTACAGAACCCTGCAAGCCCCTACGGAACCCTACAGGTCCATACAGAACCCCACAGGGCCCTACGGAACTTTACCAGCCACTACGGAACTCTACGGGCCCCTACGGAACCCTGCAGAACCCTCCGGAACCTTACAGAATCCCACGAACTCCTACAGACTCCTGCGGGCACTTACACAACCCTAGAGGCCCCTACGGAACACTGCCAGCCCCTACGGAAGGAACCCTACGGGCCCCTACAGAACACTACTGGCTCCTGCGGTACTCTACAGGCCTCTAGGGAACCTACGAAGCTCTACGGAGCCCTGTAGATCCTTACGGAACAGTACGGGCCCCTTCAGACCTCTGTGGGCCCTTATGGAAACCTACAGGACCCTATGGAACTGCACGAGACTCTACAGGCCTCTAGGGAACACCACAGGCCCCTACGGAACCGTACGAGACTCTACAGGCCCTTAGGGAACACCACAGGCCCCTACGGAACCGTACGAGACTCTCCAGGCCCCTAGGGAACCCTACAGATTTCGACGGAACCCTACGAGCTTCTCTGGAACCCTACAGAATACTCCAGGACCCGACAGCACTCTACAAGACCCTTAGCAACACAACGGAACCTCACTAAAACCCTATGGGCTCCTACAGAACACTGCAGGTGCCTACGGAACCCTACAGACCCCTGCGGAATACTACCAGCCACTACGGAAACCTATGGCCCCTACGGAACTCTACGGAACCTGACAGAAACACTGTGCGCCCCTACAGGCCCTTCCGGGCACTTGCAGAACTCTGCAGGAACCCACGGATCTTTATGGAACCGTACCAGCCCCTACGGAAGCCTAAAGGCCCTTGCAGGCAGTTACGGAACGGTACAGGACCCTACAGAACTTTACCAGCCACTACGGAACTCTACGGGCCCCTACGGAACCCTGCAGAACCCTCCGGAACCTTACAGAATCCCACGGACTCCTACAGACTCCTGCGGGCACTTACACAACCCTAGAGGCCCCTACGGAACGCTGCCAGCCCCTACGGAAGGAACCCTACGGGCCCCTACAGAACACTACTGGCTCCTGCGGTACTCTACAGGCCTCTAGGGAACGTATGAAGCTCTACGGAGCCCTGTAGATCCTTACGGAACAGTACGGGCCCCTTCAGACCTCTGCGGGCGCTTATGGAAACCTACAGGACCCTACGGAACTGCACGAGACTCTACAGGCCTCTAGGGAACACCACAGGCCCCTACAGAACCCTACACAACCCTCCGGAAACATATGGCACCCTACAAGCTCCTACCAACCCCTGCGGGCACTTACACAACCCTAGAGGCCCCTACGGAACACTGCCAGCCCCTATGGAAGGAACACTACAGGCCCCTACAGAACACTACTGGCTCCTGCGGTACTCTACAGGCCTCTAGGGAACCTACGAAGCTCTACGGAGCCCTATGGATCCTTACGGTACATTACGGGCCCCTTCAGACCTCTGCGGGCGCTTATGGAAACCTACAGGACCCTACGGAACTGTACGAGACTCTACAGGACCCTAGGGAACATCACAGGCCCCTACGGAACCGTACGAGACTCTACAGGCCCCTAGGGAACACCACAGGCCCCTACAGAACCCTACACAACCCTCTGGAATCTTATGGATCCCTACAAGCTCCTACCAACCCCTGCGGGCACTTACACAACCCTACAGGCCCCTACGGAAATCTACGGGACTCTACGGGCCCCTAGGGAAGCCTACAGATTTCGACGGAACCCTACGAGCCCCTCTGGAACCCTACAGAATACTCCAGGACCCGACAGCACTCTACAAGATCCTTAGCAACACAACGGAACCTCACTAAAACCCTATGGGCTCCTACAGAACACTGCAGGTGCCTACGGAACCCTACAGACCCCTACGGAATACTACCAGACACTACGGAACCTATGGCCCCTATGGAACTCTACGGAACCTGACAGAAACACTGTGCGCCCCTACAGGCCCTTCCGGGCACTTGCAGAACTCTGCAGGAACCCACGGATCTTTATGGAACCGTACCAGCCCCTACGGAAGCCTAAAGACCCTTGCAGGCAGTTACGGAACGGTACAGGACCCTACAGAACTTTACCAGCCACTACGGAACTCTATGGGCCCCTACGGAACCCTGCAGAACCCTCCGGAACCTTACAGAATCCCACGGACTCCTACAGACTCCTGCGGGCACTTACACAACCCTAGAGGCCCTTACGGAACACTGCCAGCCCCTACGGAACACTGCCAGCCCCTACGGAAGGAACCCTACGGGCCCCTACAGAACACTACTGGCTCCTGCGGTACTCTACAGGCCTCTAGGGAACCTACGAAGCTCTACGGAGCCCTGTAGATCCTTACGGAACAGTACGGGCCCCTTCAGACCTCTGTGGGCCCTTATGGAAACCTACAGGACCCTACGGAACTGCACGAGACTCTACAGGCCTCTAGGGAACACCACAGGCCCCTACGGAACCGTACGAGACTCTACAGGCCCTTAGGGAACACCACAGGCCCCTACGGAACCGTACGAGACTCTCCAGGCCCCTAGGGAACCCTACAGATTTCGACGGAACCCTACGAGCTTCTCTGGAACCCTACAGAATACTCCAGGACCCGACAGCACTCTACAAGACCCTTAGCAACACAACGGAACCTCACTAAAACCCTATGGGCTCCTACAGAACACTGCAGGTGCCTACGGAACCCTACAGACCCCTACGGAACCCTACAGACACCTGCAGGCACTTACAGAACCCTGCAGGCCCCTACGGAACCCTACAGGTCCATACAGAACCCCACAGGGCCCTACGGAACTTTACCAGCCACTACGGAACTCTACGGGCCCCTACGGAACCCTGCAGAACCCTCCGGAACCTTACAGAATCCCACGAACTCCTACAGACTCCTGCGGGCACTTACACAACCCTAGAGGCCCCTACGGAACACTGCCAGCCCCTACGGAAGGAACCCTACGGGCCCCTACAGAACACTACTGGCTCCTGCGGTACTCTACAGGCCTCTAGGGAACCTACGAAGCTCTACGGAGCCCTGTAGATCCTTACGGAAAAGTACGGGCCCCTTCAGACCTCTGCGGGCGCTTATGGAAACCTACAGGACCCTACGGAACTGCACGAGACTCTACAGGCCTCTAGGGAACACCACAGGCCCCTACGGAACCGTACGAGACTCTACAGGCCCTTAGGGAACACCACAGGCCCCTACGGAACCGTACGAGACTCTCCAGGCCCCTAGGGAACCCTACAGATTTCGACGGAACCCTACGAGCTTCTCTGGAACCCTACAGAATACTCCAGGACCCGACAGCACTCTACAAGACCCTTAGCAACACAACGGAACCTCACTAAAACCCTATGGGCTCCTACAGAACACTGCAGGTGCCTACGGAACCCTACAGACCCCTACGGAACCCTACAGACACCTGCAGGCACTTACAGAACCCTGCAGGCCCCTACGGAACCCTACAGGTCCATACAGAACCCCACAGGGCCCTACGGAACTTTACCAGCCACTACGGAACTCTACGGGCCCCTACGGAACCCTGCAGAACCCTCCGGAACCTTACAGAATCCCACGAACTCCTACAGACTCCTGCGGGCACTTACACAACCCTAGAGGCCCCTACGGAACACTGCCAGCCCCTACGGAAGGAACCCTACGGGCCCCTACAGAACACTACTGGCTCCTGCGGTACTCTACAGGCCTCTAGGGAACCTACGAAGCTCTACGGAGCCCTGTAGATCCTTACGGAAAAGTACGGGCCCCTTCAGACCTCTGCGGGCGCTTATGGAAACCTACAGGACCCTACGGAACTGCACGAGACTCTACAGGCCTCTAGGGAACACCACAGGCCCCTACAGAACCCTACACAACCCTCCGGAAACATATGGCACCCTACAAGCTCCTACCAACCCCTGCGGGCACTTACACAACCCTAGAGGCCCCTACGGAACACTGCCAGCCCCTATGGAAGGAACAATACAGGCCCCTACAGAACACTACTGGCTCCTGCGGTACTCTACAGGCCTCTAGGGAACCTACGAAGCTCTACGGAGCCCTATGGATCCTTACGGAACATTACGGGCCCCTTCAGACCTCTGCGGGCGCTTATGGAAACCTACAGGACCCTACGGAACTGTACGAGACTCTACAGGACCCTAGGGAACATCACAGGCCCCTACGGAACCGTACGAGACTCTACAGGCCCCTAGGGAACACCACAGGCCCCTACGGAACCCTACACAACCCTCTGGAATCTTATGGATCCCTACAAGCTCCTACCAACCCCTGCGGGCACTTACACAACCCTACAGGCCCCTACGGAAATCTACGGGACTCTACGGGCCCCTAGGGAAGCCTACAGATTTCGACGGAACCCTACGAGCCCCTCTGGAACCCTACAGAATACTCCAGGACCCGACAGCACTCTACAAGATCCTTAGCAACACAACGGAACCTCACTAAAACCCTATGGGCTCCTACAGAACACTGCAGGTGCCTACGGAACCCTACAGACCCCTACGGAATACTACCAGACACTACGGAACCTATGGCCCCTATGGAACTCTACGGAACCTGACAGAAACACTGTGCACCCCTACAGGCCCTTCCGGGCACTTGCAGAACTCTGCAGGAACCCACGGATCTTTATGGAACCGTACCAGCCCCTACGGAAGCCTAAAGACCCTTGCAGGCAGTTACGGAACGGTACAGGACCCTACAGAACTTTACCAGCCACTACGGAACTCTATGGGCCCCTACGGAACCCTGCAGAACCCTCCGGAACCTTACAGAATCCCACGGACTCCTACAGACTCCTGCGGGCACTTACACAACCCTAGAGGCCCTTACGGAACACTGCCAGCCCCTACGGAACACTGCCAGCCCCTACGGAAGGAACCCTACGGGCCCCTACAGAACACTACTGGCTCCTGCGGTACTCTACAGGCCTCTAGGGAACCTACGAAGCTCTACGGAGCCCTGTAGATCCTTACGGAACAGTACGGGCCCCTTCAGACCTCTGTGGGCCCTTATGGAAACCTACAGGACCCTACGGAACTGCACGAGACTCTACAGGCCTCTAGGGAACACCACAGGCCCCTACGGAACCGTACGAGACTCTACAGGCCCTTAGGGAACACCACAGGCCCCTACGGAACCGTACGAGACTCTCCAGGCCCCTAGGGAACCCTACAGATTTCGACGGAACCCTACGAGCTTCTCTGGAACCCTACAGAATACTCCAGGACCCGACAGCACTCTACAAGACCCTTAGCAACACAACGGAACCTCACTAAAACCCTATGGGCTCCTACAGAACACTGCAGGTGCCTACGGAACCCTACAGACCCCTACGGAACCCTACAGACACCTGCAGGCACTTACAGAACCCTGCAGGCCCCTACGGAACCCTACAGGTCCATACAGAACCCCACAGGGCCCTACGGAACTTTACCAGCCACTACGGAACTCTACGGGCCCCTACGGAACCCTGCAGAACCCTCCGGAACCTTACAGAATCCCACGAACTCCTACAGACTCCTGCGGGCACTTACACAACCCTAGAGGCCCCTACGGAACACTGCCAGCCCCTACGGAAGGAACCCTACGGGCCCCTACAGAACACTACTGGCTCCTGCGGTACTCTACAGGCCTCTAGGGAACCTACGAAGCTCTACGGAGCCCTGTAGATCCTTACGGAAAAGTACGGGCCCCTTCAGACCTCTGCGGGCGCTTATGGAAACCTACAGGACCCTACGGAACTGCACGAGACTCTACAGGCCTCTAGGGAACACCACAGGCCCCTACGGAACCGTACGAGACTCTACAGGCCCTTAGGGAACACCACAGGCCCCTACGGAACCGTACGAGACTCTCCAGGCCCCTAGGGAACACCACAGGCCCCTACGGAACCCTACACAACCCTCTGGAATCTTATGGATCCCTACAAGCTCCTACCAACCCCTGCGGGCACTTACACAACCCTACAGGCCCCTACGGAAATCTACGGGACTCTACGGGCCCCTAGGGAAGCCTACAGATTTCGACGGAACCCTACGAGCCCCTCTGGAACCCTACAGAATACTCCAGGACCCGACAGCACTCTACAAGATCCTTAGCAACACAACGGAACCTCACTAAAACCCTATGGGCTCCTACAGAACACTGCAGGTGCCTACGGAACCCTACAGACCCCTACGGAATACTACCAGACACTACGGAACCTATGGCCCCTATGGAACTCTACGGAACCTGACAGAAACACTGTGCGCCCCTACAGGCCCTTCCGGGCACTTGCAGAACTCTGCAGGAACCCACGGATCTTTATGGAACCGTACCAGCCCCTACGGAAGCCTAAAGACCCTTGCAGGCAGTTACGGAACGGTACAGGACCCTACAGAACTTTACCAGCCACTACGGAACTCTATGGGCCCCTACGGAACCCTGCAGAACCCTCCGGAACCTTACAGAATCCCACGGACTCCTACAGACTCCTGCGGGCACTTACACAACCCTAGAGGCCCTTACGGAACACTGCCAGCCCCTACGGAACACTGCCAGCCCCTACGGAAGGAACCCTACGGGCCCCTACAGAACACTACTGGCTCCTGCGGTACTCTACAGGCCTCTAGGGAACCTACGAAGCTCTACGGAGCCCTGTAGATCCTTACGGAACAGTACAGGCCCCTTCAGACCTCTGTGGGCGCTTATGGAAACCTACAGGACCCTACGGAACTGCACGAGACTCTACAGGCCTCTAGGGAACACCACAGGCCCCTACGGAACCGTACGAGACTCTACAGGCCCTTAGGGAACACCACAGGCCCCTACGGAACCGTACGAGACTCTCCAGGCCCCTAGGGAAGCCTACAGATTTCGACGGAACCCTACGAGCTTCTCTGGAACCCTACAGAATACTCCAGGACCCGACAGCACTCTACAAGACCCTTAGCAACACAACGGAACCTCACTAAAACCCTATGGGCTCCTACAGAACACTGCAGGTGCCTACGGAACCCTACAGACCCCTGCGGAATACTACCAGCCACTACGGAAACCTATGGCCCCTACGGAACTCTACGGAACCTGACAGAAACACTGTGCGCCCCTACAGGCCCTTCTGGGCACTTGCAGAACTCTGCAGGAACCCACGGATCTTTATGGAACCGTACCAGCCCCTACGGAAGCCTAAAGACCCTTGCAGGCAGTTACGGAACGGTACAGGACCCTACAGAACTTTACCAGCCACTACGGAACTCTACGGGCCCCTACGGAACCCTGCAGAACCCTCCGGAACCTTACAGAATCCCACGAACTCCTACAGACTCCTGCGGGCACTTACACAACCCTAGAGGCCCCTACGGAACGCTGCCAGCCCCTACGGAAGGAACCCTACGGGCCCCTACAGAACACTACTGGCTCCTGCGGTACTCTACAGGCCTCTAGGGAACGTATGAAGCTCTACGGAGCCCTGTAGATCCTTACGGAACAGTACGGGCCCCTTCAGACCTCTGCGGGCGCTTATGGAAACCTACAGGACCCTACGGAACTGCACGAGACTCTACAGGCCTCTAGGGAACACCACAGGCCCCTACAGAACCCTACACAACCCTCCGGAAACATATGGCACCCTACAAGCTCCTACCAACCCCTGCGGGCACTTACACAACCCTAGAGGCCCCTACGGAACACTGCCAGCCCCTATGGAAAGAACACTACAGGCCCCTACAGAACACTACTGGCTCCTGCAGTACTCTACAGGCCTCTAGGGAACCTACGAAGCTCTACGGAGCCCTATGGATCCTTACGGAACATTACGGGCCCCTTCAGACCTCTGCGGGCGCTTATGGAAACCTACAGGACCCTACGGAACTGTACGAGACTCTACAGGACCCTAGGGAACATCACAGGCCCCTACGGAACCGTACGAGACTCTACAGGCCCCTAGGGAACACCACAGGCCCCTACGGAACCCTACACAACCCTCTGGAAACTTATGGAACCCTACAAGCTCCTACCAACCCCTGCGGGCACTTACACAACCCTACAGGCCCCTACGGAAATCTACGGGACTCTACGGGCCCCTAGGGAAGCCTACAGATTTCGACGGAACCCTACGAGCCCCTCTGGAACCCTACAGAATACTCCAGGACCCGACAGCACTCTACAAGATCCTTAGCAACACAACGGAACCTCACTAAAACCCTATGGGCTCCTACAGAACACTGCAGGTGCCTACGGAACCCTACAGACCCCTACGGAATACTACCAGACACTACGGAACCTATGGCCCCTATGGAACTCTACGGAACCTGACAGAAACACTGTGCGCCCCTACAGGCCCTTCCGGGCACTTGCAGAACTCTGCAGGAACCCACGGATCTTTATGGAACCCTACCAGCCCCTACGGAAGCCTAAAGACCCTTGCAGGCAGTTACGGAACGGTACAGGACCCTACGGAACTTTACCAGCCACTACGGAACTCTATGGGCCCCTACGGAACCCTGCAGAACCCTCCGGAACCTTACAGAATCCCACGGACTCCTACAGACTCCTGCGGGCACTTACACAACCCTAGAGGCCCTTACGGAACACTGCCAGCCCCTACGGAACACTGCCAGCCCCTACGGAAGGAACCCTACGGGCCCCTACAGAACACTACTGGCTCCTGCGGTACTCTACAGGCCTCTAGGGAACCTACGAAGCTCTACGGAGCCCTGTAGATCCTTACGGAACAGTACGGGCCCCTTCAGACCTCTGTGGGCCCTTATGGAAACCTACAGGACCCTACGGAACTGCACGAGACTCTACAGGCCTCTAGGGAACACCACAGGCCCCTACGGAACCGTACGAGACTCTACAGGCCCTTAGGGAACACCACAGGCCCCTACGGAACCGTACGAGACTCTCCAGGCCCCTAGGGAAGCCTACAGATTTCGACGGAACCCTACGAGCTTCTCTGGAACCCTACAGAATACTCCAGGACCCGACAGCACTCTACAAGACCCTTAGCAACACAACGGAACCTCACTAAAACCCTATGGGCTCCTACAGAACACTGCAGGTGCCTACGGAACCCTACAGACCCCTACGGAACCCTACAGACACCTGCAGGCACTTACAGAACCCTGCAGGCCCCTACGGAACCCTACAGGTCCATACAGAACCCCACAGGGCCCTACGGAACTTTACCAGCCACTACGGAACTCTACGGGCCCCTACGGAACCCTGCAGAACCCTCCGGAACCTTACAGAATCCCACGAACTCCTACAGACTCCTGCGGGCACTTACACAACCCTAGAGGCCCCTACGGAACACTGCCAGCCCCTACGGAAGGAACCCTACGGGCCCCTACAGAACACTACTGGCTCCTGCGGTACTCTACAGGCCTCTAGGGAACCTACGAAGCTCTACGGAGCCCTGTAGATCCTTACGGAAAAGTACGGGCCCCTTCAGACCTCTGCGGGCGCTTATGGAAACCTACAGGACCCTACGGAACTGCACGAGACTCTACAGGCCTCTAGGGAACACCACAGGCCCCTACGGAACCGTACGAGACTCTACAGGCCCTTAGGGAACACCACAGGCCCCTACGGAACCGTACGAGACTCTCCAGGCCCCTAGGGAACACCACAGGCCCCTACGGAACCCTACACAACCCTCTGGAATCTTATGGATCCCTACAAGCTCCTACCAACCCCTGCGGGCACTTACACAACCCTACAGGCCCCTACGGAAATCTACGGGACTCTACGGGCCCCTAGGGAAGCCTACAGATTTCGACGGAACCCTACGAGCCCCTCTGGAACCCTACAGAATACTCCAGGACCCGACAGCACTCTACAAGATCCTTAGCAACACAACGGAACCTCACTAAAACCCTATGGGCTCCTACAGAACACTGCAGGTGCCTACGGAACCCTACAGACCCCTACGGAATACTACCAGACACTACGGAACCTATGGCCCCTATGGAACTCTACGGAACCTGACAGAAACACTGTGCGCCCCTACAGGCCCTTCCGGGCACTTGCAGAACTCTGCAGGAACCCACGGATCTTTATGGAACCGTACCAGCCCCTACGGAAGCCTAAAGACCCTTGCAGGCAGTTACGGAACGGTACAGGACCCTACAGAACTTTACCAGCCACTACGGAACTCTATGGGCCCCTACGGAACCCTGCAGAACCCTCCGGAACCTTACAGAATCCCACGGACTCCTACAGACTCCTGCGGGCACTTACACAACCCTAGAGGCCCTTACGGAACACTGCCAGCCCCTACGGAACACTGCCAGCCCCTACGGAAGGAACCCTACGGGCCCCTACAGAACACTACTGGCTCCTGCGGTACTCTACAGGCCTCTAGGGAACCTACGAAGCTCTACGGAGCCCTGTAGATCCTTACGGAACAGTACAGGCCCCTTCAGACCTCTGTGGGCGCTTATGGAAACCTACAGGACCCTACGGAACTGCACGAGACTCTACAGGCCTCTAGGGAACACCACAGGCCCCTACGGAACCGTACGAGACTCTACAGGCCCTTAGGGAACACCACAGGCCCCTACGGAACCGTACGAGACTCTCCAGGCCCCTAGGGAAGCCTACAGATTTCGACGGAACCCTACGAGCTTCTCTGGAACCCTACAGAATACTCCAGGACCCGACAGCACTCTACAAGACCCTTAGCAACACAACGGAACCTCACTAAAACCCTATGGGCTCCTACAGAACACTGCAGGTGCCTACGGAACCCTACAGACCCCTGCGGAATACTACCAGCCACTACGGAAACCTATGGCCCCTACGGAACTCTACGGAACCTGACAGAAACACTGTGCGCCCCTACAGGCCCTTCTGGGCACTTGCAGAACTCTGCAGGAACCCACGGATCTTTATGGAACCGTACCAGCCCCTACGGAAGCCTAAAGACCCTTGCAGGCAGTTACGGAACGGTACAGGACCCTACAGAACTTTACCAGCCACTACGGAACTCTACGGGCCCCTACGGAACCCTGCAGAACCCTCCGGAACCTTACAGAATCCCACGAACTCCTACAGACTCCTGCGGGCACTTACACAACCCTAGAGGCCCCTACGGAACGCTGCCAGCCCCTACGGAAGGAACCCTACGGGCCCCTACAGAACACTACTGGCTCCTGCGGTACTCTACAGGCCTCTAGGGAACGTATGAAGCTCTACGGAGCCCTGTAGATCCTTACGGAACAGTACGGGCCCCTTCAGACCTCTGCGGGCGCTTATGGAAACCTACAGGACCCTACGGAACTGCACGAGACTCTACAGGCCTCTAGGGAACACCACAGGCCCCTACAGAACCCTACACAACCCTCCGGAAACATATGGCACCCTACAAGCTCCTACCAACCCCTGCGGGCACTTACACAACCCTAGAGGCCCCTACGGAACACTGCCAGCCCCTATGGAAAGAACACTACAGGCCCCTACAGAACACTACTGGCTCCTGCAGTACTCTACAGGCCTCTAGGGAACCTACGAAGCTCTACGGAGCCCTATGGATCCTTACGGAACATTACGGGCCCCTTCAGACCTCTGCGGGCGCTTATGGAAACCTACAGGACCCTACGGAACTGTACGAGACTCTACAGGACCCTAGGGAACATCACAGGCCCCTACGGAACCGTACGAGACTCTACAGGCCCCTAGGGAACACCACAGGCCCCTACGGAACCCTACACAACCCTCTGGAAACTTATGGAACCCTACAAGCTCCTACCAACCCCTGCGGGCACTTACACAACCCTACAGGCCCCTACGGAAATCTACGGGACTCTACGGGCCCCTAGGGAAGCCTACAGATTTCGACGGAACCCTACGAGCCCCTCTGGAACCCTACAGAATACTCCAGGACCCGACAGCACTCTACAAGATCCTTAGCAACACAACGGAACCTCACTAAAACCCTATGGGCTCCTACAGAACACTGCAGGTGCCTACGGAACCCTACAGACCCCTACGGAATACTACCAGACACTACGGAACCTATGGCCCCTATGGAACTCTACGGAACCTGACAGAAACACTGTGCGCCCCTACAGGCCCTTCCGGGCACTTGCAGAACTCTGCAGGAACCCACGGATCTTTATGGAACCCTACCAGCCCCTACGGAAGCCTAAAGACCCTTGCAGGCAGTTACGGAACGGTACAGGACCCTACGGAACTTTACCAGCCACTACGGAACTCTATGGGCCCCTACGGAACCCTGCAGAACCCTCCGGAACCTTACAGAATCCCACGGACTCCTACAGACTCCTGCGGGCACTTACACAACCCTAGAGGCCCTTACGGAACACTGCCAGCCCCTACGGAACACTGCCAGCCCCTACGGAAGGAACCCTACGGGCCCCTACAGAACACTACTGGCTCCTGCGGTACTCTACAGGCCTCTAGGGAACCTACGAAGCTCTACGGAGCCCTGTAGATCCTTACGGAACAGTACGGGCCCCTTCAGACCTCTGTGGGCCCTTATGGAAACCTACAGGACCCTACGGAACTGCACGAGACTCTACAGGCCTCTAGGGAACACCACAGGCCCCTACGGAACCGTACGAGACTCTACAGGCCCTTAGGGAACACCACAGGCCCCTACGGAACCGTACGAGACTCTCCAGGCCCCTAGGGAAGCCTACAGATTTCGACGGAACCCTACGAGCTTCTCTGGAACCCTACAGAATACTCCAGGACCCGACAGCACTCTACAAGACCCTTAGCAACACAACGGAACCTCACTAAAACCCTATGGGCTCCTACAGAACACTGCAGGTGCCTACGGAACCCTACAGACCCCTGCGGAATACTACCAGACACTACGGAAACCTATGGCCCCTACGGAACTCTACGGAACCTGACAGAAACACTGTGCGCCCCTACAGGCCCTTCTGGGCACTTGCAGAACTCTGCAGGAACCCACGGATCTTTATGGAACCGTACCAGCCCCTACGGAAGCCTAAAGACCCTTGCAGGCAGTTACGGAACGGTACAGGACCCTACAGAACTTTACCAGCCACTACGGAACTCTACGGGCCCCTACGGAACCCTGCAGAACCCTCCGGAACCTTACAGAATCCCACGAACTCCTACAGACTCCTGCGGGCACTTACACAACCCTAGAGGCCCCTACGGAACGCTGCCAGCCCCTACGGAAGGAACCCTACGGGCCCCTACAGAACACTACTGGCTCCTGCGGTACTCTACAGGCCTCTAGGGAACGTATGAAGCTCTACGGAGCCCTGTAGATCCTTACGGAACAGTACGGGCCCCTTCAGACCTCTGCGGGCGCTTATGGAAACCTACAGGACCCTACGGAACTGCACGAGACTCTACAGGCCTCTAGGGAACACCACAGGCCCCTACAGAACCCTACACAACCCTCCGGAAACATATGGCACCCTACAAGCTCCTACCAACCCCTGCGGGCACTTACACAACCCTAGAGGCCCCTACGGAACACTGCCAGCCCCTATGGAAAGAACACTACAGGCCCCTACAGAACACTACTGGCTCCTGCAGTACTCTACAGGCCTCTAGGGAACCTACGAAGCTCTACGGAGCCCTATGGATCCTTACGGAACATTACGGGCCCCTTCAGACCTCTGCGGGCGCTTATGGAAACCTACAGGACCCTACGGAACTGTACGAGACTCTACAGGACCCTAGGGAACATCACAGGCCCCTACGGAACCGTACGAGACTCTACAGGCCCCTAGGGAACACCACAGGCCCCTACGGAACCCTACACAACCCTCTGGAAACTTATGGAACCCTACAAGCTCCTACCAACCCCTGCGGGCACTTACACAACCCTACAGGCCCCTACGGAAATCTACGGGACTCTACGGGCCCCTAGGGAAGCCTACAGATTTCGACGGAACCCTACGAGCCCCTCTGGAACCCTACAGAATACTCCAGGACCCGACAGCACTCTACAAGATCCTTAGCAACACAACGGAACCTCACTAAAACCCTATGGGCTCCTACAGAACACTGCAGGTGCCTACGGAACCCTACAGACCCCTACGGAATACTACCAGACACTACGGAACCTATGGCCCCTATGGAACTCTACGGAACCTGACAGAAACACTGTGCGCCCCTACAGGCCCTTCCGGGCACTTGCAGAACTCTGCAGGAACCCACGGATCTTTATGGAACCCTACCAGCCCCTACGGAAGCCTAAAGACCCTTGCAGGCAGTTACGGAACGGTACAGGACCCTACGGAACTTTACCAGCCACTACGGAACTCTATGGGCCCCTACGGAACCCTGCAGAACCCTCCGGAACCTTACAGAATCCCACGGACTCCTACAGACTCCTGCGGGCACTTACACAACCCTAGAGGCCCTTACGGAACACTGCCAGCCCCTACGGAACACTGCCAGCCCCTACGGAAGGAACCCTACGGGCCCCTACAGAACACTACTGGCTCCTGCGGTACTCTACAGGCCTCTAGGGAACCTACGAAGCTCTACGGAGCCCTGTAGATCCTTACGGAACAGTACGGGCCCCTTCAGACCTCTGTGGGCCCTTATGGAAACCTACAGGACCCTACGGAACTGCACGAGACTCTACAGGCCTCTAGGGAACACCACAGGCCCCTACGGAACCGTACGAGACTCTACAGGCCCTTAGGGAACACCACAGGCCCCTACGGAACCGTACGAGACTCTCCAGGCCCCTAGGGAACCCTACAGATTTCGACGGAACCCTACGAGCTTCTCTGGAACCCTACAGAATACTCCAGGACCCGACAGCACTCTACAAGACCCTTAGCAACACAACGGAACCTCACTAAAACCCTATGGGCTCCTACAGAACACTGCAGGTGCCTACGGAACCCTACAGACCCCTACGGAACCCTACAGACACCTGCAGGCACTTACAGAACCCTGCAGGCCCCTACGGAACCCTACAGGTCCATACAGAACCCCACAGGGCCCTACGGAACTTTACCAGCCACTACGGAACTCTACGGGCCCCTACGGAACCCTGCAGAACCCTCCGGAACCTTACAGAATCCCACGAACTCCTACAGACTCCTGCGGGCACTTACACAACCCTAGAGGCCCCTACGGAACACTGCCAGCCCCTACGGAAGGAACCCTACGGGCCCCTACAGAACACTACTGGCTCCTGCGGTACTCTACAGGCCTCTAGGGAACCTACGAAGCTCTACGGAGCCCTGTAGATCCTTACGGAAAAGTACGGGCCCCTTCAGACCTCTGCGGGCGCTTATGGAAACCTACAGGACCCTACGGAACTGCACGAGACTCTACAGGCCTCTAGGGAACACCACAGGCACCTACGGAACCGTACGAGACTCTACAGGCCTCTAGGGAACACCACAGGCCCCTACAGAACCCTACACAACCCTCCGGAAACATATGGCACCCTACAAGCTCCTACCAACCCCTGCGGGCACTTACACAACCCTAGAGGCCCCTACGGAACACTGCCAGCCCCTATGGAAGGAACACTACAGGCCCCTACAGAACACTACTGGCTCCTGCGGTACTCTACAGGCCTCTAGGGAACCTACGAAGCTCTACGGAGCCCTATGGATCCTTACGGTACATTACGGGCCCCTTCAGACCTCTGCGGGCGCTTATGGAAACCTACAGGACCCTATGGAACTGTACGAGACTCTACAGGACCCTAGGGAACATCACAGGCCCCTACGGAACCGTACGAGACTCTACAGGCCCCTAGGGAACACCACAGGCCCCTACGGAACCCTACACAACCCTCTGGAATCTTATGGATCCCTACAAGCTCCTACCAACCCCTGCGGGCACTTACACAACCCTACAGGCCCCTACGGAAATCTACGGGACTCTACGGGCCCCTAGGGAAGCCTACAGATTTCGACGGAACCCTACGAGCCCCTCTGGAACCCTACAGAATACTCCAGGACCCGACAGCACTCTACAAGATCCTTAGCAACACAACGGAACCTCACTAAAACCCTATGGGCTCCTACAGAACACTGCAGGTGCCTACGGAACCCTACAGACCCCTACGGAATACTACCAGACACTACGGAACCTATGGCCCCTATGGAACTCTACGGAACCTGACAGAAACACTGTGCGCCCCTACAGGCCCTTCCGGGCACTTGCAGAACTCTGCAGGAACCCACGGATCTTTATGGAACCGTACCAGCCCCTACGGAAGCCTAAAGACCCTTGCAGGCAGTTACGGAACGGTACAGGACCCTACAGAACTTTACCAGCCACTACGGAACTCTATGGGCCCCTACGGAACCCTGCAGAACCCTCCGGAACCTTACAGAATCCCACGGACTCCTACAGACTCCTGCGGGCACTTACACAACCCTAGAGGCCCTTACGGAACACTGCCAGCCCCTACGGAACACTGCCAGCCCCTATGGAAGGAACCCTACGGGCCCCTACAGAACACTACTGGCTCCTGCGGTACTCTACAGGCCTCTAGGGAACCTACGAAGCTCTACGGAGCCCTGTAGATCCTTACGGAACAGTACGGGCCCCTTCAGACCTCTGTGGGCGCTTATGGAAACCTACAGGACCCTACGGAACTGCACGAGACTCTACAGGCCTCTAGGGAACACCACAGGCCCCTACGGAACCGTACGAGACTCTACAGGCCCTTAGGGAACACCACAGGCCCCTACGGAACCGTACGAGACTCTCCAGGCCCCTAGGGAACCCTACAGATTTCGACGGAACCCTACGAGCTTCTCTGGAACCCTACAGAATACTCCAGGACCCGACAGCACTCTACAAGACCCTTAGCAACACAACGGAACCTCACTAAAACCCTATGGGCTCCTACAGAACACTGCAGGTGCCTACGGAACCCTACAGACCCCTACGGAACCCTACAGACACCTGCAGGCACTTACAGAACCCTGCAGGCCCCTACGGAACCCTACAGGTCCATACAGAACCCCACAGGGCCCTACGGAACTTTACCAGCCACTACGGAACTCTACGGGCCCCTACGGAACCCTGCAGAACCCTCCGGAACCTTACAGAATCCCACGAACTCCTACAGACTCCTGCGGGCACTTACACAACCCTAGAGGCCCCTACGGAACACTGCCAGCCCCTACGGAAGGAACCCTACGGGCCCCTACAGAACACTACTGGCTCCTGCGGTACTCTACAGGCCTCTAGGGAACCTACGAAGCTCTACGGAGCCCTGTAGATCCTTACGGAAAAGTACGGGCCCCTTCAGACCTCTGCGGGCGCTTATGGAAACCTACAGGACCCTACGGAACTGCACGAGACTCTACAGGCCTCTAGGGAACACCACAGGCACCTACGGAACCGTACGAGACTCTACAGGCCTCTAGGGAACACCACAGGCCCCTACAGAACCCTACACAACCCTCCGGAAACATATGGCACCCTACAAGCTCCTACCAACCCCTGCGGGCACTTACACAACCCTAGAGGCCCCTACGGAACACTGCCAGCCCCTATGGAAGGAACACTACAGGCCCCTACAGAACACTACTGGCTCCTGCGGTACTCTACAGGCCTCTAGGGAACCTACGAAGCTCTACGGAGCCCTATGGATCCTTACGGTACATTACGGGCCCCTTCAGACCTCTGCGGGCGCTTATGGAAACCTACAGGACCCTACGGAACTGTACGAGACTCTACAGGACCCTAGGGAACATCACAGGCCCCTACGGAACCGTACGAGACTCTACAGGCCCCTAGGGAACACCACAGGCCCCTACGGAACCCTACACAACCCTCTGGAATCTTATGGATCCCTACAAGCTCCTACCAACCCCTGCGGGCACTTACACAACCCTACAGGCCCCTACGGAAATCTACGGGACTCTACGGGCCCCTAGGGAAGCCTACAGATTTCGACGGAACCCTACGAGCCCCTCTGGAACCCTACAGAATACTCCAGGACCCGACAGCACTCTACAAGATCCTTAGCAACACAACGGAACCTCACTAAAACCCTATGGGCTCCTACAGAACACTGCAGGTGCCTACGGAACCCTACAGACCCCTACGGAATACTACCAGACACTACGGAACCTATGGCCCCTATGGAACTCTACGGAACCTGACAGAAACACTGTGCGCCCCTACAGGCCCTTCCGGGCACTTGCAGAACTCTGCAGGAACCCACGGATCTTTATGGAACCGTACCAGCCCCTACGGAAGCCTAAAGACCCTTGCAGGCAGTTACGGAACGGTACAGGACCCTACAGAACTTTACCAGCCACTACGGAACTCTATGGGCCCCTACGGAACCCTGCAGAACCCTCCGGAACCTTACAGAATCCCACGGACTCCTACAGACTCCTGCGGGCACTTACACAACCCTAGAGGCCCTTACGGAACACTGCCAGCCCCTACGGAACACTGCCAGCCCCTACGGAAGGAACCCTACGGGCCCCTACAGAACACTACTGGCTCCTGCGGTACTCTACAGGCCTCTAGGGAACCTACGAAGCTCTACGGAGCCCTGTAGATCCTTACGGAACAGTACGGGCCCCTTCAGACCTCTGTGGGCGCTTATGGAAACCTACAGGACCCTACGGAACTGCACGAGACTCTACAGGCCTCTAGGGAACACCACAGGCCCCTACGGAACCGTACGAGACTCTACAGGCCCTTAGGGAACACCACAGGCCCCTACGGAACCGTACGAGACTCTCCAGGCCCCTAGGGAACCCTACAGATTTCGACGGAACCCTACGAGCTTCTCTGGAACCCTACAGAATACTCCAGGACCCGACAGCACTCTACAAGACCCTTAGCAACACAACGGAACCTCACTAAAACCCTATGGGCTCCTACAGAACACTGCAGGTGCCTACGGAACCCTACAGACCCCTGCGGAATACTACCAGCCACTACGGAAACCTATGGCCCCTACGGAACTCTACGGAACCTGACAGAAACACTGTGCGCCCCTACAGGCCCTTCCGGGCACTTGCAGAACTCTGCAGGAACCCACGGATCTTTATGGAACCGTACCAGCCCCTACGGAAGCCTAAAGGCCCTTGCAGGCAGTTACGGAACGGTACAGGACCCTACAGAACTTTACCAGCCACTACGGAACTCTATGGGCCCCTACGGAACCCTGCAGAACCCTCCGGAACCTTACAGAATCCCACGAACTCCTACAGACTCCTGCGGGCACTTACACAACCCTAGAGGCCCCTACGGAACGCTGCCAGCCCCTACGGAAGGAACCCTACGGGCCCCTACAGAACACTACTGGCTCCTGCGGTACTCTACAGGCCTCTAGGGAACGTATGAAGCTCTACGGAGCCCTGTAGATCCTTACGGAACAGTACGGGCCCCTTCAGACCTCTGCGGGCGCTTATGGAAACCTACAGGACCCTACGGAACTGCACGAGACTCTACAGGCCTCTAGGGAACACCACAGGCCCCTACAGAACCCTACACAACCCTCCGGAAACATATGGC
Organism: Numenius arquata; assembly: GCF_964106895.1. Taxonomy (NCBI): domain Eukaryota; kingdom Metazoa; phylum Chordata; class Aves; order Charadriiformes; family Scolopacidae; genus Numenius; species Numenius arquata. The sequence continues at coordinate 66,078 of NW_027414091.1, forward strand.
ACCCTACAAGCTCCTACCAACCCCTGCGGGCACTTACACAACCCTAGAGGCCCCTACGGAACACTGCCAGCCCCTATGGAAGGAACACTACAGGCCCCTACAGAACACTACTGGCTCCTGCGGTACTCTACAGGCCTCTAGGGAACCTACGAAGCTCTACGGAGCCCTATGGATCCTTACGGTACATTACGGGCCCCTTCAGACCTCTGCGGGCGCTTATGGAAACCTACAGGACCCTACGGAACTGTACGAGACTCTACAGGACCCTAGGGAACATCACAGGCCCCTACGGAACCGTACGAGACTCTACAGGCCCCTAGGGAACACCACAGGCCCCTACGGAACCCTACACAACCCTCTGGAATCTTATGGATCCCTACAAGCTCCTACCAACCCCTGCGGGCACTTACACAACCCTACAGGCCCCTACGGAAATCTACGGGACTCTACGGGCCCCTAGGGAAGCCTACAGATTTCGATGGAACCCTACGAGCCCCTCTGGAACCCTACAGAATACTCCAGGACCCGACAGCACTCTACAAGATCCTTAGCAACACAACGGAACCTCACTAAAACCCTATGGGCTCCTACAGAACACTGCAGGTGCCTACGGAACCCTACAGACCCCTACGGAATACTACCAGACACTACGGAACCTATGGCCCCTATGGAACTCTACGGAACCTGACAGAAACACTGTGCGCCCCTACAGGCCCTTCCGGGCACTTGCAGAACTCTGCAGGAACCCACGGATCTTTATGGAACCGTACCAGCCCCTACAGAAGCCTAAAGACCCTTGCAGGCAGTTACGGAACGGTACAGGACCCTACAGAACTTTACCAGCCACTACGGAACTCTATGGGCCCCTACGGAACCCTGCAGAACCCTCCGGAACCTTACAGAATCCCACGGACTCCTACAGACTCCTGCGGGCACTTACACAACCCTAGAGGCCCTTACGGAACACTGCCAGCCCCTACGGAACACTGCCAGCCCCTACGGAAGGAACCCTACGGGCCCCTACAGAACACTACTGGCTCCTGCGGTACTCTACAGGCCTCTAGGGAACCTACGAAGCTCTACGGAGCCCTGTAGATCCTTACGGAACAGTACGGGCCCCTTCAGACCTCTGTGGGCGCTTATGGAAACCTACAGGACCCTACGGAACTGCACGAGACTCTACAGGCCTCTAGGGAACACCACAGGCCCCTACGGAACCGTACGAGACTCTACAGGCCCTTAGGGAACACCACAGGCCCCTACGGAAACGTACGAGACTCTCCAGGCCCTAGGGAACCCTACAGATTTCGACGGAACCCTACGAGCTTCTCTGGAACCCTACAGAATACTCCAGGACCCGACAGCACTCTACAAGACCCTTAGCAACACAACGGAACCTCACTAAAACCCTATGGGCTCCTACAGAACACTGCAGGTGCCTACGGAACCCTACAGACCCCTACGGAACCCTACAGACACCTGCAGGCACTTACAGAACCCTGCAGGCCCCTACGGAACCCTACAGGTCCATACAGAACCCCACAGGGCCCTACGGAACTTTACCAGCCACTACGGAACTCTACGGGCCCCTACGGAACCCTGCAGAACCCTCCAGAACCTTACAGAATCCCACGGATTCCTACAGACTCCTGCGGGCACTTACTCAACCCTAGAGGCCCCTACGGAACACTGCCAGCCCCTACGGAACACTGCCAGCCCCTACGGAAGGAACCCTACGGGCCCCTACAGAACACTACTGGCTCCTGCGGTACTCTACAGGCCTCTAGGGAACCTACGAAGCTCTACGGAGCCCTGTAGATCCTTACGGAAAAGTACGGGCCCCTTCAGACGTCTGCGGGCGCTTATGGAAACCTACAGGACCCTACGGAACTGCACGAGACTCTACAGGCCTCTAGGGGACACTACAGGCCCCTACGGAACCGTACGAGACTCTACAGGCCCCTAGGGAACACCACAGGCCCCTACGGAACCGTACGAGACTCTACAGGCCCCTAGGGAACACCACAGGCCCCTACGGAACCCTACACAACCCTCTGGAAACTTATGGAACCCTACAAGCTCCTACCAACCCCTGCGGGCACTTACACAACCCTACAGGCCCCTACGGAAATCTACGGGACTCTACGGGCCCCTAGGGAAGCCTACAGATTTCGACGGAACCCTACGAGCCCCTCTGGAACCCTACAGAATACTCCAGGACCTGACAGCACTCTACAAGACCCTTAGCAACACAACGGAACCTCACTAAAACCCTATGGGCTCCTACAGAACACTGCAGGTGCCTACGGAACCCTACAGACCCCTACGGAATACTACCAGACACTACGGAAACCTATGGCCCCTATGGAACTCTACGGAACCTGACAGAAACACTGTGCGCCCCTACAGGCCCTTCCGGGCACTTGCAGAACTCTGCAGGAACCCACGGAACTTTATGGAACCCTACCAGCCCCTACGGAAGCCTAAAGACCCTTGCAGGCAGTTACGGAACGGTACAGGACCCTACAGAACTTTACCAGCCACTACGGAACTCTACGGGCCCCTACGGAACCCTGCAGAACCCTCCGGAACCTTACAGAATCCCACGAACTCCTACAGACTCCTGCGGGCACTTACACAACCCTAGAGGCCCCTACGGAACGCTGCCAGCCCCTACGGAAGGAACCCTACGGGCCCCTACAGAACACTACTGGCTCCTGCGGTACTCTACAGGCCTCTAGGGAACCTACGAAGCTCTACGGAGCCCTGTAGATCCTTACGGAACAGTACGGGCCCCTTCAGACCTCTGCGGGCGCTTATGGAAACCTACAGGACCCTATGGAACTGCACGAGACTCTACAGGCCTCTAGGGAACACCACAGGCCCCTACGGAACCGTACGAGACTCTACAGGCCCTTAGGGAACACCACAGGCCCCTACGGAAACGTACGAGACTCTCCAGGCCCCTAGGGAAGCCTACAGATTTCGACGGAACCCTACGAGCCCCTCTGGAACCCTACAGAATACTCCAGGACCCGACAGCACTCTACAAGACCCTTAGCAACACAACGGAACCTCACTAAAACCCTATGGGCTCCTACAGAACACTGCAGGTGCCTACGGAACCCTACAGACCCCTACGGAATACTACCAGACACTACGGAAACCTATGGCCCCTACGGAACTCTACGGAACCTGACAGAAACACTGTGCGCCCCTACAGGCCCTTCCGGGCACTTGCAGAACTCTGCAGGAACCCACGGAACTTTATGGAACCCTACCAGCCCCTACAGAAGCCTAAAGACCCTTGCAGGCAGTTATGGAACGGTACAGGGCCCTAGGGAACGTTACCAGCCACTACGGAACTCTACGGGCCCCTACGGAACCCTGCAGAACCCTCCAGAACCTTACAGAATCCCACAAACTCCTACAGACTCCTGCGGGCACTTACACAACCCTAGAGGCCCTTACGGAACACTGCCAGCCCCTACGGAAGGAACCCTACGGGCCCCTACAGAACACTACTGGCTCCTGCGGTACTCTACAGGCCTCTAGGGAACGTATGAAGCTCTACGGAGCCCTGTAGATCCTTACGGAACAGTACGGGCCCCTTCAGACCTCTGCGGGCGCTTATGGAAACCTACAGGACCCTACGGAACTGCACGAGACTCTACAGGCCTCTAGGGAACACCACAGGCCCCTACAGAACCCTACACAACCCTCCGGAAACATATGGCACCCTACAAGCTCCTACCAACCCCTGCGGGCACTTACACAACCCTAGAGGCCCCTACGGAACACTGCCAGCCCCTATGGAAGGAACACTACAGGCCCCTACAGAACACTACTGGCTCCTGCGGTACTCTACAGGCCTCTAGGGAACCTACGAAGCTCTACGGAGCCCTATGGATCGTTACGGAACATTACGGGCCCCTTCAGACCTCTGCGGGCGCTTATGGAAACCTACAGGACCCTACGGAACTGTACGAGACTCTACAGGACCCTAGGGAACATCACAGGCCCCTACGGAACCGTACGAGACTCTACAGGCCCCTAGGGAACACCACAGGCCCCTACGGAACCCTACACAACCCTCTGGAATCTTATGGATCCCTACAAGCTCCTACCAACCCCTGCGGGCACTTACACAACCCTACAGGCCCCTACGGAAATCTACGGGACTCTACGGGCCCCTAGGGAAGCCTACAGATTTCGACGGAACCCTACGAGCCCCTCTGGAACCCTACAGAATACTCCAGGACCCGACAGCACTCTACAAGATCCTTAGCAACACAACGGAACCTCACTAAAACCCTATGGGCTCCTACAGAACACTGCAGGTGCCTACGGAACCCTACAGACCCCTACGGAACCCTACAGACACCTGCAGGCACTTACAGAACCCTGCAGGCCCCTACGGAACCCTACAGGTCCATACAGAACCCCACAGGGCCCTACGGAACTTTACCAGCCACTACGGAACTCTACGGGCCCCTACGGAACCCTGCAGAACCCTCCGGAACCTTACAGAATCTCACGAACTCCTACAGACTCCTGCGGGCACTTACACAACCCTAGAGGCCCCTACGGAACACTGCCAGCCCCTACGGAAGGAACCCTACGGGCCCCTACAGAACACTACTGGCTCCTGCGGTACTCTACAGGCCTCTAGGGAACCTACGAAGCTCTACGGAGCCCTGTAGATCCTTACGGAAAAGTACGGGCCCCTTCAGACCTCTGCGGGCGCTTATGGAAACCTACAGGACCCTACGGAACTGCACGAGACTCTACAGGCCTCTAGGGAACACCACAGGCACCTACGGAACCGTACGAGACTCTACAGGCCCGTAGGGAACACCACAGGCCCCTACAGAACCCTACACAACCCTCCGGAAACATATGGCACCCTACAAGCTCCTACCAACCCCTGCGGGCACTTACACAACCCTAGAGGCCCCTACGGAACACTGCCAGCCCCTATGGAAGGAACACTACAGGCCCCTACAGAACACTACTGGCTCCTGCGATACTCTACAGGCCTCTAGGGAACCTACGAAGCTCTACGGAGCCCTATGGATCCTTACGGAACATTACGGGCCCCTTCAGACCTCTGCGGGCGCTTATGGAAACCTACAGGACCCTACGGAACTGTACGAGACTCTACAGGACCCTAGGGAACATCACAGGCCCCTACGGAACCGTACGAGACTCTACAGGCCCCTAGGGAACACCACAGGCCCCTACGGAACCCTACACAACCCTCTGGAAACTTATGGAACCCTACAAGCTCCTACCAACCCCTGCGGGCACTTACACAACCCTACAGGCCCTTACGGAAATCTACGGGACTCTACGGGCCCCTAGGGAAGCCTACAGATTTCGACGGAACCCTACGAGCCCCTCTGGAACCCTACAGAATACTCCAGGACCCGACAGCACTCTACAAGATCCTTAGCAACACAACGGAACCTCACTAAAACCCTATGGGCTCCTACAGAACACTGCAGGTGCCTACGGAACCCTACAGACCCCTACGGAATACTACCAGACACTACGGAACCTATGGCCCCTATGGAACTCTACGGAACCTGACAGAAACACTGTGCGCCCCTACAGGCCCTTCCGGGCACTTGCAGAACTCTGCAGGAACCCACGGATCTTTATGGAACCGTACCAGCCCCTACGGAAGCCTAAAGACCCTTGCAGGCAGTTACGGAATGGTACAGGACCCTACAGAACTTTACCAGCCACTACGGCACTCTATGGGCCCCTACGGAACCCTGCAGAACCCTCCGGAACCTTACAGAATCCCACGGACTCCTACAGACTCCTGCGGGCACTTACACAACCCTAGAGGCCCTTACGGAACACTGCCAGCCCCTACGGAAGGAACCCTACGGGCCCCTACAGAACACTACTGGCTCCTGCGGTACTCTACAGGCCTCTAGGGAACCTACGAAGCTCTACGGAGCCCTGTAGATCCTTACGGAACAGTACGGGCCCCTTCAGACGTCTGCGGGCGCTTATGGAAACCTACAGGACCCTACGGAACTGCACGAGACTCTACAGGCCTCTAGGGAACACCACAGGCCCCTACAGAACCCTACACAACCCTCCGGAAACATATGGCACCCTACAAGCTCCTACCAACCCCTGCGGGCACTTACACAACCCTAGAGGCCCCTACGGAACACTGCCAGCCCCTATGGAAGGAACACTACAGGCCCCTACAGAACACTACTGGCTCCTGCGGTACTCTACAGGCCTCTAGGGAACCTACGAAGCTCTACGGAGCCCTATGGATCGTTACGGAACATTACGGGCCCCTTCAGACCTCTGCGGGCGCTTATGGAAACCTACAGGACCCTACGGAACTGTACGAGACTCTACAGGACCCTAGGGAACATCACAGGCCCCTACGGAACCGTACGAGACTCTACAGGCCCCTAGGGAACACCACAGGCCCCTACGGAACCCTACACAACCCTCTGGAATCTTATGGATCCCTACAAGCTCCTACCAACCCCTGCGGGCACTTACACAACCCTACAGGCCCCTACGGAAATCTACGGGACTCTACGGGCCCCTAGGGAAGCCTACAGATTTCGACGGAACCCTACGAGCCCCTCTGGAACCCTACAGAATACTCCAGGACCCGACAGCACTCTACAAGATCCTTAGCAACACAACGGAACCTCACTAAAACCCTATGGGCTCCTACAGAACACTGCAGGTGCCTACGGAACCCTACAGACCCCTACGGAATACTACCAGACACTACGGAACCTATGGCCCCTATGGAACTCTACGGAACCTGACAGAAACACTGTGCGCCCCTACAGGCCCTTCCGGGCACTTGCAGAACTCTGCAGGAACCCACGGATCTTTATGGAACCGTACCAGCCCCTACGGAAGCCTAAAGACCCTTGCAGGCAGTTACGGAACGGTACAGGACCCTACAGAACTTTACCAGCCACTACGGAACTCTATGGGCCCCTACGGAACCCTGCAGAACCCTCCGGAACCTTACAGAATCCCACGGACTCCTACAGACTCCTGCGGGCACTTACACAACCCTAGAGGCCCTTACGGAACACTGCCAGCCCCTACGGAACACTGCCAGCCCCTACGGAAGGAACCCTACGGGCCCCTACAGAACACTACTGGCTCCTGCGGTACTCTACAGGCCTCTAGGGAACCTACGAAGCTCTACGGAGCCCTGTAGATCCTTACGGAACAGTACAGGCCCCTTCAGACCTCTGTGGGCGCTTATGGAAACCTACAGGACCCTACGGAACTGCACAAGACTCTACAGGCCTCTAGGGAACACCACAGGCCCCTACGGAACCGTACGAGACTCTACAGGCCCTTAGGGAACACCACAGGCCCCTACGGAACCGTACGAGACTCTCCAGGCCCCTAGGGAACCCTACAGATTTCGACGGAACCCTACGAGCTTCTCTGGAACCCTACAGAATACTCCAGGACCCGACAGCACTCTACAAGACCCTTAGCAACACAACGGAACCTCACTAAAACCCTATGGGCTCCTACAGAACACTGCAGGTGCCTACGGAACCCTACAGACCCCTACGGAACCCTACAGACACCTGCAGGCACTTACAGAACCCTGCAGGCCCCTACGGAACCCTACAGGTCCATACAGAACCCCACAGGGCCCTACGGAACTTTACCAGCCACTACGGAACTCTACGGGCCCCTACGGAACCCTGCAGAACCCTCCGGAACCTTACAGAATCCCACGGATTCCTACAGACTCCTGCGGGCACTTACTCAACCCTAGAGGCCCCTACGGAACACTGCCAGCCCCTATGGAAGGAACCCTACGGGCCCCTACAGAACACTACTGGCTCCTGCGGTACTCTACAGGCCTCTAGGGAACCTACGAAGCTCTACGGAGCCCTGTAGATCCTTACGGAAAAGTACGGGCCCCTTCAGACCTCTGCGGGCGCTTATGGAAACCTACAGGACCCTACGGAACTGCACGAGACTCTACAGGCCTCTAGGGAACACCACAGGCCCCTACGGAACCGTACGAGACTCTACAGGCCCCTAGGGAACACCACAGGCCCCTACGGAACCGTACGAGACTCTACAGGCCCCTATGGAACACCACAGGCCCCTACGGAACCCTACACAACCCTCTGGAATCTTATGGATCCCTACAAGCTCCTACCAACCCCTGCGGGCACTTACACAACCCTACAGGCCCCTACGGAAATCTACGGGACTCTACGGGCCCCTAGGGAAGCCTACAGATTTCGACGGAACCCTACGAGCCCCTCTGGAACCCTACAGAATACTCCAGGACCCGACAGCACTCTACAAGACCCTTAGCAACACAACGGAACCTCACTAAAACCCTATGGGCTCCTACAGAACACTGCAGGTGCCTACGGAACCCTACAGACCCCTGCGGAATACTACCAGCCACTACGGAAACCTATGGCCCCTTCGGAACTCTACGGAACCTGACAGAAACACTGTGCACCCCTACAGGCCCTTCCGGGCACTTGCAGAACTCTGCAGGAACCCACGGATCTTTATGGAACCGTACCAGCCCCTACGGAAGCCTAAAGACCCTTGCAGGCAGTTACGGAACGGTACAGGGCCCTACAGAACTTTACCAGCCACTACGGAACTCTATGGGCCCCTACGGAACCCTGCAGAACCCTCCGGAACCTTACAGAATCCCACGAACTCCTACAGACTCCTGCGGGCACTTACACAACCCTAGAGGCCCCTACGGAACACTGCCAGCCCCTACGGAAGGAACCCTACGGGCCCCTACAGAACACTACTGGCTCCTGCGGTACTCTACAGGCCTCTAGGGAACCTACGAAGCTCTACGGAGCCCTGTAGATCCTTACGGAAAAGTACGGGCCCCTTCAGACGTCTGCGGGCGCTTATGGAAACCTACAGGACCCTACGGAACTGCACGAGACTCTACAGGCCTCTAGGGGACACTACAGGCCCCTACGGAACCGTACGAGACTCTACAGGCCCCTAGGGAACACCACAGGCCCCTACGGAACCGTACGAGACTCTACAGGCCCCTAGGGAACACCACAGGCCCCTACGGAACCCTACACAACCCTCTGGAAACTTATGGAACCCTACAAGCTCCTACCAACCCCTGCGGGCACTTACACAACCCTACATGCCCCTACGGAAATCTACGGGACTCTACGGGCCCCTAGGGAAGCCTACAGATTTCGACGGAACCCTACGAGCCCCTCTGGAACCCTACAGAATACTCCAGGACCTGACAGCACTCTACAAGACCCTTAGCAACACAACGGAACCTCACTAAAACCCTATGGGCTCCTACAGAACACTGCAGGTGCCTACGGAACCCTACAGACCCCTACGGAATACTACCAGACACTACGGAAACCTATGGCCCCTACGGAACTCTACGGAACCTGACAGAAACACTGTGCGCCCCTACAGGCCCTTCCGGGCACTTGCAGAACTCTGCAGGAACCCACGGATCTTTATGGAACCGTACCAGCCCCTACGGAAGCCTAAAGACCCTTGCAGGCAGTTACGGAACGGTACAGGACCCTACAGAACTTTACCAGCCACTACGGAACTCTATGGGCCCCTACGGAACCCTGCAGAACCCTCCGGAACCTTACAGAATCCCACGGACTCCTACAGACTCCTGCGGGCACTTACACAACCCTAGAGGCCCTTACGGAACACTGCCAGCCCCTACGGAACACTGCCAGCCCCTACGGAAGGAACCCTACGGGCCCCTACAGAACACTACTGGCTCCTGCGGTACTCTACAGGCCTCTAGGGAACCTACGAAGCTCTACGGAGCCCTGTAGATCCTTACGGAACAGTACGGGCCCCTTCAGACCTCTGTGGGCCCTTATGGAAACCTACAGGACCCTACGGAACTGCACGAGACTCTACAGGCCTCTAGGGAACACCACAGGCCCCTACGGAACCGTACGAGACTCTACAGGCCCTTAGGGAACACCACAGGCCCCTACGGAAACGTACGAGACTCTCCAGGCCCTAGGGAACCCTACAGATTTCGACGGAACCCTACGAGCTTCTCTGGAACCCTACAGAATACTCCAGGACCCGACAGCACTCTACAAGACCCTTAGCAACACAACGGAACCTCACTAAAACCCTATGGGCTCCTACAGAACACTGCAGGTGCCTACGGAACCCTACAGACCCCTACGGAACCCTACAGACACCTGCAGGCACTTACAGAACCCTGCAGGCCCCTACGGAACCCTACAGGTCCATACAGAACCCCACAGGGCCCTACGGAACTTTACCAGCCACTACGGAACTCTACGGGCCCCTACGGAACCCTGCAGAACCCTCCAGAACCTTACAGAATCCCACGGATTCCTACAGACTCCTGCGGGCACTTACTCAACCCTAGAGGCCCCTACGGAACACTGCCAGCCCCTATGGAAGGAACCCTACGGGCCCCTACAGAACACTACTGGCTCCTGCGGTACTCTACAGGCCTCTAGGGAACCTACGAAGCTCTACGGAGCCCTGTAGATCCTTACGGAAAAGTACGGGCCCCTTCAGACCTCTGCGGGCGCTTATGGAAACCTACAGGACCCTACGGAACTGCACGAGACTCTACAGGCCTCTAGGGAACACCACAGGCCCCTACGGAACCGTACGAGACTCTACAGGCCCCTAGGGAACACCACAGGCCCCTACGGAACCGTACGAGACTCTACAGGCCCCTATGGAACACCACAGGCCCCTACGGAACCCTACACAACCCTCTGGAAACTTATGGAACCCTACAAGCTCCTACCAACCCCTGCGGGCACTTACACAACCCTACAGGCCCCTACGGAAATCTACGGGACTCTACGGGCCCCTAGGGAAGCCTACAGATTTCGACGGAACCCTACGAGCCCCTCTGGAACCCTACAGAATACTCCAGGACCCGACAGCACTCTACAAGACCCTTAGCAACACAACGGAACCTCACTAAAACCCTATGGGCTCCTACAGAACACTGCAGGTGCCTACGGAACCCTACAGACCCCTGCGGAATACTACCAGCCACTACGGAAACCTATGGCCCCTACGGAACTCTACGGAACCTGACAGAAACACTGTGCGCCCCTACAGGCCCTTCCGGGCACTTGCAGAACTCTGCAGGAACCCACGGATCTTTATGGAACCGTACCAGCCCCTACGGAAGCCTAAAGACCCTTGCAGGCAGTTACGGAACGGTACAGGACCCTACAGAACTTTACCAGCCACTACGGAACTCTATGGGCCCCTACGGAACCCTGCAGAACCCTCCGGAACCTTACAGAATCCCACGGACTCCTACAGACTCCTGCGGGCACTTACACAACCCTAGAGGCCCTTACGGAACACTGCCAGCCCCTACGGAACACTGCCAGCCCCTACGGAAGGAACCCTACGGGCCCCTACAGAACACTACTGGCTCCTGCGGTACTCTACAGGCCTCTAGGGAACCTACGAAGCTCTACGGAGCCCTGTAGATCCTTACGGAACAGTACGGGCCCCTTCAGACCTCTGTGGGCCCTTATGGAAACCTACAGGACCCTACGGAACTGCACGAGACTCTACAGGCCTCTAGGGAACACCACAGGCCCCTACGGAACCGTACGAGACTCTACAGGCCCTTAGGGAACACCACAGGCCCCTACGGAACCGTACGAGACTCTCCAGGCCCTAGGGAACCCTTCAGATTTCGACGGAACCCTACGAGCTTCTCTGGAACCCTACAGAATACTCCAGGACCCGACAGCACTCTACAAGACCCTTAGCAACACAACGGAACCTCACTAAAACCCTATGGGCTCCTACAGAACACTGCAGGTGCCTACGGAACCCTACAGACCCCTACAGAACCCTACAGACACCTGCAGGCACTTACAGAACCCTGCAGGCCCCTACGGAACCCTACAGGTCCATACAGAACCCCACAGGGCCCTACGGAACTTTACCAGCCACTACGGAACTCTACGGGCCCCTACGGAACCCTGCAGAACCCTCCAGAACCTTACAGAATCCCACGGATTCCTACAGACTCCTGCGGGCACTTACTCAACCCTAGAGGCCCCTACGGAACACTGCCAGCCCCTATGGAAGGAACCCTACGGGCCCCTACAGAACACTACTGGCTCCTGCGGTACTCTACAGGCCTCTAGGGAACCTACGAAGCTCTACGGAGCCCTGTAGATCCTTACGGAAAAGTACGGGCCCCTTCAGACCTCTGCGGGCGCTTATGGAAACCTACAGGACCCTACGGAACTGCACGAGACTCTACAGGCCTCTAGGGAACACCACAGGCCCCTACGGAACCGTACGAGACTCTACAGGCCCCTAGGGAACACCACAGGCCCCTACGGAACCGTACGAGACTCTACAGGCCCCTATGGAACACCACAGGCCCCTACGGAACCCTACACAACCCTCTGGAAACTTATGGCACCCTACAAGCTCCTACCAACCCCTGCGGGCACTTACACAACCCTACAGGCCCCTACGGAAATCTACGGGACTCTACGGGCCCCTAGGGAAGCCTACAGATTTCGACGGAACCCTACGAGCCCCTCTGGAACCCTACAGAATACTCCAGGACCCGACAGCACTCTACAAGACCCTTAGCAACACAACGGAACCTCACTAAAACCCTATGGGCTCCTACAGAACACTGCAGGTGCCTACGGAACCCTACAGACCCCTGCGGAATACTACCAGCCACTACGGAAACCTATGGCCCCTATGGAACTCTACGGAACCTGACAGAAACACTGTGCGCCCCTACAGGCCCTTCCGGGCACTTGCAGAACTCTGCAGGAACCCACGGATCTTTATGGAACCGTACCAGCCCCTACGGAAGCCTAAAGACCCTTGCAGGCAGTTACGGAACGGTACAGGGCCCTACAGAACTTTACCAGCCACTACGGAACTCTATGGGCCCCTACGGAACCCTGCAGAACCCTCCGGAACCTTACAGAATCCCACGAACTCCTACAGACTCCTGCGGGCACTTACACAACCCTAGAGGCCCCTACGGAACACTGCCAGCCCCTACGGAAGGAACCCTACGGGCCCCTACAGAACACTACTGGCTCCTGCGGTACTCTACAGGCCTCTAGGGAACCTACGAAGCTCTACGGAGCCCTGTAGATCCTTATGGAAAAGTACGGGCCCCTTCAGACGTCTGCGGGCGCTTATGGAAACCTACAGGACCCTACGGAACTGCACGAGACTCTACAGGCCTCTAGGGGACACTACAGGCCCCTACGGAACCGTACGAGACTCTACAGGCCCCTAGGGAACACCACAGGCCCCTACGGAACCGTACGAGACTCTACAGGCCCCTAGGGAACACCACAGGCCCCTACGGAACCCTACACAACCCTCTGGAAACTTATGGAACCCTACAAGCTCCTACCAACCCCTGCGGGCACTTACACAACCCTACAGGCCCCTACGGAAATCTACGGGACTCTACGGGCCCCTAGGGAAGCCTACAGATTTCGACGGAACCCTACGAGCCCCTCTGGAACCCTACAGAATACTCCAGGACCTGACAGTACTCTACAAGACCCTTAGCAACACAACGGAACCTCACTAAAACCCTATGGGCTCCTACAGAACACTGCAGGTGCCTACGGAACCCTACAGACCCCTACGGAATACTACCAGACACTACGGAAACCTATGGCCCCTACGGAACTCTACGGAACCTGACAGAAACACTGTGCGCCCCTACAGGCCCTTCCGGGCACTTGCAGAACTCTGCAGGAACCCACGGAACTTTATGGAACCGTACCAGCCCCTACGGAAGCCAAAAGACCCTTGCAGGCAGTTACGGAACGGTACAGGGCCCTACAGAACTTTACCAGCCACTACGGAACTCTATGGGCCCCTACGGAACCCTGCAGAACCCTCCGGAACCTTACAGAATCCCACGAACTCCTACAGACTCCTGCGGGCACTTACACAACCCTAGAGGCCCCTACGGAACACTGCCAGCCCCTACGGAAGGAACCCTACGGGCCCCTACAGAACACTACTGGCTCCTGCGGTACTCTACAGGCCTCTAGGGAACCTACGAAGCTCTACGGAGCCCTGTAGATCCTTACGGAAAAGTACGGGCCCCTTCAGACCTCTGCGGGCGCTTATGGAAACCTACAGGACCCTATGGAACTGCACGAGACTCTACAGGCCTCTAGGGAACACCACAGGCCCCTACGGAACCGTACGAGACTCTACAGGCCCTTAGGGAACACCACAGGCCCCTACGGAACCGTACGAGACTCTCCAGGCCCCTAGGGAAGCCTACAGATTTCGACGGAACCCTACGAGCCCCTCTGGAACCCTACAGAATACTCCAGGACCCGACAGCACTCTACAAGACCCTTAGCAACACAACGGAACCTCACTAAAACCCTATGGGCTCCTACAGAACACTGCAGGTGCCTACGGAACCCTACAGACCCCTACGGAACCCTACAGACACCTGCAGGCACTTACAGAACCCTGCAGGCCCCTACGGAACCCTACAGGTCCATACAGAACCCCACAGGGCCCTACGGAACTTTACCAGCCACTACGGAACTCTACGGGCCCCTACGGAACCCTGCAGAACCCTCCGGAACCTTACAGAATCCCACAGACTCCTACAGACTCCTGCGGGCACTTACACAACCCTAGAGAACCCTACGGAACACTGCCAGCCCCTGTGGAAGGAACCGTACGGGCCCCTACAGAACACTACTGGCTCCTGCGGTACTCTACAGGCCTCTAGGAAACCTACGAAGCTCTACGGAGCCCTGTAGATCCTTACGGAGCAGTACGGGCCTATTCAGACCTCTGCGGGCGCTTATGGAAACCTACAGGACCCTATGGAACTGTACGAGACTCTACAGGCCCCTAGGGAACACCACAGGCCCCTACGGAACCGTACGAGACTCTACAGGCTCCTAGGGAACATCACCGGCCCCTACGGAACCCTACACAACCCTCTGGAAATTTATGGAACCCTACAAGCTCCTACCAACCCCTGCGGGCACTTACACAACCCTACAGGCCCCTACGGAAATCTACGGGACTCTACGGGCCCCTAGGGAAGCCTACAGATTTCGACGGAACCCTACGAGCCCCTCTGGAACCCTACAGAATACTCCAGGACCCGACAGCACTCTACAAGACCCTTAGCAACACAACGGAACCTCACTAAAACCCTATGGGCTCCTACAGAACACTGCAGGTGCCTACGGAACCCTACAGACCCCTGAGGAATACTACCAGCCACTACGGAAACATATGGCCCCTACGGAACTCTATGGAACCTGACAGAAACACTGTGCGCCCCTACAGGCCCTTGCGGGCACTTGCAGAACTCTGCAGGAACCCACGGAACTTTATGGAACCCTACCAGCCCCTACGGAAGCCTAAAGACCCTTGCAGGCAGTTACGGAATGGTACAGGGCCCTACAGAACTTTACCAGCCACTACGGAACTCTACGGGCCCCTACGGAACCCTGCAGAACCCTCCAGAACCTTACAGAATCCCACGGATTCCTACAGACTCCTGCGGGCACTTACTCAACCCTAGAGGCCCCTACGGAACACTGCCAGCCCCTATGGAAGGAACCCTACGGGCCCCTACAGAACACTACTGGTTCCTGCGGTACTCTACAGGCCTCTAGGGGTGACCCCATTGGGTCACCATTAAGCCACCTACAAAACCTGCCTAGACACAAGATAATGTGCCTGTCATTTTCAACGCTCAGTGTTGGTCAATAAGGCAGAACGTAACGCAAGTGCCCAACCTCTCGACACTTCTTTTGGCTGTTTTCTGGCAATCGGTTATTTAAAAGTGTCCTCCGTTATACAAGCACAGCATGGTTTGAGTTGGAAGGGACCTTGGAGACCATCTAGTTCCAAACCCCTTCCCTGGCCAGGGGCACCTCCCACCAGACCAGGTTGCTCAAAGCCCCGTCCATCCTGGCCTTGAACCCCTCGGGGGATGGGGCAGCCACAGCGTGGGTCTCACCACGCTCGCAGGAAAGAGTTTCTTCCTGAGATCTCATCTCAATCTCCCCTCCTTCAGTGTACTCAGTACTTCAGTACTCCCTCGAGTACTGTGTCCAGTTTTGGGCCCCCTACCACAAGAGGGACATTGAGGTGCTGGAGCGGGTCCAGAGAAGGGCAACGAAGCTGGTGAGGGGTCTGGAGCACAAGTCTTATGAGGAGAGGCTGAGGGAGCTGGGGTTGTTCAGTCTGGGGAAGAGGAGACTGAGGGGAGACCTTATTGTTCTGTACAAATACCTGAAAGGAGGCTGTAGAGAGACGGGGGTCGGTCTCTTCTCCCAAGTCACAGATGATAGGACAAGGGGTAATGGCTTCAAGTTGCGCCAGGGGAAGTTCAGGTTGGATATTAGGAAACATTTCTTTACTGAAAGGGTTATCAGGCATTGGAATGGGCTGCCCAGGGAGGTGGTGGAGTCACCATCCCTGGAGGTATTTAAGAAACGTGTAGACATGGTTCTTCAGGGCATGCTCTAGTGTCCAAGATTACTGGTTTGTGGTGGGGTGCTGTGTGGGTGGGTGATGGTTTTTGGTTTGGTTGTTGTGTTGTGTGTTCAGGTGGTGGGTGGTGGTTTTGTTTGTGGTGTTTTGTTTTTTTTTTTTTTTTTTTTTTTTTTTTTTTACTGTTGGTTGGACTCGATGATCTCTGAGGTCCCTTCCAACCACTACGATTCTGATTCTGATTCTGATTCTGAAAACCCATCACCCTCGTCCTATGGCTCCCCTCGCTGACCTAGAATCCCTCCCCAGGTTTCCTGGAGCCCCTTTAGGGACTGGAAGGGGCTCTAAGGTCTCCCCGGAGCCTTCTCTTCTGCAGGCTAAAGCCCCCCAACTCTCTCAGCCTTTCCTCACAGCAGAGGGGCTCCAGTCCTCGCAGCATCTCTTTGGCCTCCTCTGGCCCCACTCCAACAGGTCCATGTCATTCTGATGTTGGTGGCCCCAGAGCTGGAGGCAGCACCGCAGGGGGGTCTCCCCGGAGCGGAGCAGAGGGGCAGAATCCCTCCACCCCACCCCCCCCACCTCACCCTGCTGGCCACGCTGCTGGGGATACAGCACAGGGTACAGGGGGCTTTCTGGGCTGCCAGCGCACATTGCGAGCTCATGTTGAGCTTCTCACCCACCAACACCCCCAAGTCCTTGTCCCTCAGGGCTGCTCTCGATACAGTTCTATTTCCTGTCTGTGGAATCCCACTCTAATGAACTGAAATGGAGGTGATTAGATGTGGTAGAACAGATGGATCCAGAAAGAATGTAGACAAGCTGAACTGGACTGAGAAAATCTAGTTTTGTGGCCGCAGAAACTTTTTCTGGCCTGTCTTGGGCTGAATGATCCTCTGAAGATCCCCTGTGGCCCCTTCACTGTCTGAAGAATCCCATCACAAAGGGCTGCCCTGTGGGGGACTGCGGCGGGTCCGTGGAACCCTTGATTGTGGGAATGGAGTCAGGAGTTGACCTTGCAGAGATTAAAGTATATCCTTGAGAAAGAAGGGAGTAGAAAACATCCTGAGAAGTAAAACAACTTTTAGGTACCAGCTGGGGACTGACAAGATAAGGAGTAGTTTTGATGTTTTGCAAGAGACAACCAATGATATATTGTTATAACAATATGTAACCAATAGTAAAAGAACACATGTGTTAAGAAAGAATATATAAGAATATACGTGTGCTAATAAAGGGGGACTGTTACTGCTTGAACTGCTGAAGATTGCTGTCCGTGTCATTTGTCCGTCTCAACAACAACGACATCTGGTGACCCCGACGTGATTCTGCATAGGAAAAAAGACGGCTGGAGATAGCCGTGGAGACGGAGCCCAGTATAGCTGAGAGCGGCGGGGAGAGCTGCTGATTGATCCGGATCGTGAATAAGACACCTGGAGGGGTGAGCTACTGGGAACATGGGAGGGAACTTGTCCAAAGAAGAGGGTATCATACTCTCTATGTGGCAGTTGCTTTTGAAACGGCGAGGCGTGGACCTCCCCGAGTTGACTTTACGGAAAATGCTGCTCTGGGGCAAAAGACAAGGCATTGAAGTTACCACTGTCACAGCGTTTAGTGTATCACAGTGGAAAGACTTGGGTGATAAATTGTTCGATGGTGCTACGAGAGGCTCCAAAGAAGCGACTGAACTACTAACAACGTGGCGTTTGCTACTAGAGACTTTGAAAGGGTTTAAAGAGCAGAGGGAACAAGCAGAGACTGCGGGAAAAAATGAGTCGCCTGATCCTTTCAGGCCGGACTTAAAAGGAGGGGCGGAGCCATCTGCGGTCCCAAAACCCCCGGTCCTAAAACCCCCTGTTACCAAGAAAGAAGATGGGGGGGGTGCTGATGGGGGGGGGGGGGGGGGCTGCGGCTTTCCAAAGGAAAAAAGTATAAGTATGTGCTGCCCCGAGAACAGATAGAAGCGGCAAGAGACTCGCATAAACAAGCGGCAGATTCGGGATATGTGTGGCCGCAGGAGGGACTCCCTGTATTTAAGTCAGGAGAGTGTGTGCAACCCTCTGCTCCGCCAGTGCCGATTGCAGAAGAGCAAAAAGCGCGGCCGTCGCTTAACCCCTTTTTGTATCCACCTCTGCCAGAGGATTCGGACGTTAATGTTGATCAGGATGATCCTATGACAGGGCAAAATGAGCTTGAGGAGGTAGTCCCTGAGAATCCGGGTCCCCCTTTGCACACCCCTGTGCCAGTAAAACCTTCCGAGCAAGGGGGGGCAGAGTGTAGACCAAAATACCCTCGTACTTGGGATTTACCTCCAGCCTCGATTACGGTTAGACCGCGAAATCCTGTGCGATTCTGGAAAAAGGTCAAAGCTAAAGCTATGGAGTTGGGCGACTGGGATTTATCAGAGAATATATCCGTTCCCCTCACCACTGATGAACCTTTGAATGTTGAGACTGCTGGGCCTGCAGCATTTCCCATGGTGTATCATGACCCAGCTGCAGGGGAGCCTCATGAGCATGCTACTTATTCCTGGAAGGTGATTCAGGATTTACAAAAGGCCACTGCCCAGTATGGCCCCAACTCCCCTGCAGTAATGCAACTGATACGATTATTGTCAATGGAAGCTATGACCCCTTATGATATTACTCATATTGCTCAGATCATTTTTCAACCTGTGCAGCTTGCGGTGTTTCGAAATATTTGGCAGCAAAGGGCTGAGGCTCAGGCCGTAGCAAATCTGCAGTTTCCACAGGGTGATCCTCGCTATGGCAATGGTGCTGATGTTTTAATGGGTGCTGGGCAATTCAATAACCCACAGCATCAAGCGCAATGGCCCCCCTTGGTGCTTGAACAAGTGAAAAATATAGGCATCGAGGCAATAATTCGCACTGCAGAATTGGCAGAACCAAAACAAAAATATACCACCATTAAACAAGGCACTCGAGAACCATTTCTCTCCTTTGTTGAAAAATTACAAGCTGCTGTTGAACGTCAAGTGTTTGATGCGCGCCTCCGTGAAATGTTAGTGAAACAATTGGCTCGCGACAATGCTAATGCGGACTGTCAAAAAATAATTGAGGCATTACCAGGAGACCCAACCTTAGAGGCAATGATTACTGCTTGTGCCAAGGTTGGATCTGTGGAGCATAAAATGACTGCACTCGCTGCTGCAATGGCAGCCATGCGAGTACAGGGCCAAAAATGCTATGGCTGTGGTCAAACAGGTCATGTAAAAGCTGAATGCCCCAAGAAAAAAATGGGAGGAACTGGCTCGGGAAAA
Organism: Numenius arquata; assembly: GCF_964106895.1. Taxonomy (NCBI): domain Eukaryota; kingdom Metazoa; phylum Chordata; class Aves; order Charadriiformes; family Scolopacidae; genus Numenius; species Numenius arquata. The sequence goes on from NW_027414091.1 coordinate 85,900, forward strand.
GTCAATACAGCGGGGGACACAGCAGAAATGAATTGCTATAGGTGTGGAAGGGTTGGACATGTTGCTAAGCAATGTCACTCTAAATATCACCTTAATGGCCAACCATTACAGCCGGGAAACGGCAAGAAGAGCGCGAAGGGGCGCGTGCAGACACAAATGCCCCGTACACAAATGCCCTACAATCCTGGCAACCCATTTCTAGGGTCAGTGCAGATGCAACCCTCTGTGACAAGCTATCAGGGAAAACCAGTGGATCAGCCGGGATGGATGTATCCACCGCCCACACAGTGACTATAACAACTCAAGGGGTGCACAAAGTGCCTTTAGATGCCTGGGGACCGATTGGTAGGGGACAGAGTGCTTTACTAATAGGAAGATCAAGTACCACCCTACGAGGACTCATGGTGCATGTTGGAGTTATTGACGCCGATTTTACAGGACAAATTTGTGCTATGGTATCTACAGCAACCCCACCGGTAACAATAGAAAAAGGAACACATTTAGCTCAACTTGTGCCATTTATGAGTTGTGTCCCCAGGACTGAACAGGTTGTTCGCGGTGATGGCGGATTTGGATCAACAGGAAAACCACTTGTTTTCTGGACTCAGACAGTGTCGGAGAAACGGCCGCAAATGATCTGTACACTCATGATGAACAGTGTTACCCCCGATCAGGTGAAACTGACTGGGTTACTCGATACAGGGGCGGATGTGACTATCATCTCACTGCGCGAATGGCTGAATACTTGGCCTTTGGCCTCAAACACCTTGGGGGTGGCAGGACTTGGAGGAGTTGCAAATAGCCTAATATCAGCCAAACCGATTACGATTGTTAATTCTGAAGGTCAAAGGGCTACGGTGAGACCTTATGTGACCTCGGCCCCATTAAATTTGTGGGGAAGGGATTGTTTAGGACAATGGGGAGTACGGATAACAACGGATTTTCAGTAGGGGTCACTGTATTGCAGGGCATTTCTCGACCCACTCTGGCATTAAGATGGTTAACTGAAAGACCAGTGTGGGTCGATCAGTGGCCCCTCAGTCAAGAAAAACTCACTGCCCTGCAGTCTCTCGTAGCAGAACAACTAGCTGCAGGACACATAGAGGTCTCACACAGCCCTTGGAATACCCCTGTGTTTGTTATAAAGAAAAAATCTGGAAAATGGAGATTGTTACATGATCTGAGGAAGATTAATGAGGTTATAGCAACCATGGGAGTTTTACAACCTGGATTACCCTCTCCCACCATGATTCCGATGCAATGGGAAATTGTTGTAATGGACTTGAAAGATTGTTTCTTTACGATTCCTTTAGCAGATCAAGATATGGAGAAATTTGCCTTTACTGTACCATCCATAAACAATATGGAACCTGCAAAAAGATATCATTGGAAGGTGTTACCGCAAGGTATGAAAAACTCACCCACAATTTGCCAGTGGTTCGTGGCAAAGGCATTGAGTCCAGTACATGCTTTGTTCCCATCAGGTTATTGCTATCATTATATGGATGACATTCTGTTAGCTGCAGCAACTCCACAGGAGTTAATTGAGATGGAGAACAAAACACGGGAATCTCTGTGCCAATATGGACTAATTGTTGCACCTGAAAAGGTGCAACGGCAGCAACCATGGCTCTATTTAGGTATGAAAGTCTTAACTCAAATGGTGATGCCACAACCCATACAATTGCAAGTGGAAGTGAAAACATTAAATGACGTGCAAAAATTAGCAGGGATGATTAATTGGATTCGACCCTACTTGGGGATTCCTTCTTCTAAATTGCAACCGTTATTTGAACTACAGCAAGGAGACACAGATATTTCTGCCCCACGCACCTTGACGGTAGGTGCACAAAAAGCAATTGCAGACATTGAGCGAGTAATTAGTAGCAAACACGTATGGAGAATTGAATTGACAGTGCCTGTCCAGGCAATCATTTTGATTAATCAGTTGGTACCCTTTGCCATTATTGCACAATGGCATGAGAAGTGGGATGATTCTCTACATGTTTTGGAATGGGTTTTCTTGCCAAATAAAACAAAAAAGACAGCCCCTGGCCTTTTTGAGCTGGTGGCTCAAGTAATTATAAAAATCAGGACACGCTGTATGGAATTAATGGCGAGAGACCCGGAAAAAATTGTACTCCCAGTGCAGAGTGATTATTTTGAATGGTGCATGGCCAACAGCTCTGCTTTACAAGCAGCCATGATGAACTATACAGGGCAAACAAGTTATCATTTGCCCTCACATCCATTGGTCAAACTAGGAAGTCAGGTGAGATTTGGTCAGAAACAATTGAGTCAATTGGATCCAGTAGAGGGACCCACGGTGTTTACGGATGGATCAGGGAAAACCGGAAAAGCAGCCATCGTTTGGAAAGATGGACCACAATGGCAGCATAAAATCGAACATCAAGAAGGCTCACCACAAGTGGTTGAACTTAGGGCGATGGCCATGGTGTTTCAAAACTTCCCTGGCCCAGTAAACATCATAATGGATTCTGCTTATGTGGCTGGACTGGTACAACGATTGGATAAAGCTGTTTTAGGGCATGTGTCTAATGAAACGCTGTTTGGGGTTCTGAAGCTATTATGGTTAGAAATTCAGAAACGTCACTATGAATATTATGTCATGCATATTAAAAGTCACACTACGTTACCGGGTTTTATAGTGGAAGGAAATGCAAAAGCAGATGCTTTGGTGTCCGCAGTGGCATTAGGACCTGTTCCCGACATTAAACAACAGGCAATAGCTTCACATCGCTTTTACCATCAGGGTTATCGGGCCCTGAAACGTCAATTTCATATTTCCAATTCTGAGGCACGTGCCATTGTTGCTGCATGCCCTGATTGTCAGGGCCATCATGTCCCTATTTACTATGGCACCAACCCTCGTGGCCTCCGTGCCTTGCAGATCTGGCAGACTGATGTTACGCATGTACCCGAATTTGGGCGTCTGAAATACGTGCATGTCTCTATAGATACTTTTTCATCAGCTCTTGTTGCCACTGCTCATACTGGGGAATCTGCACGTGATGTCATCCGCCATTGGCAACGTGCATTTTCCATTTTAGGTGTTCCCCAACAAGTTAAGACAGACAATGGCCCGGCTTACGTGTCTCAGAAAGTTGCATTATTTTTGCAGCTTTGGGGGATATCCCATGTTACTGGAATTCCCCATTCTCCCACAGGACAAAGCATTGTAGAACGAGCCCACGGTACACTCAAGCGCTTCCTCCAAAAACAAAAAGGGGGAATGCTGGGTGAACCACCTGATGCACGATTGGCTAAAGCTACATATGTTTTAAATTTTTTACAGGTTTCTGATGATTCTCCGACCCCAACACCACCCATCCTTCGCCATTTCAATTCCCTGGTAACTCAGGAGGGGGTGGAGCCAGGGGCAAAGGTGTTAGTGCGGGATCTACATACGGGTCAATGGATGGGTCCGTATGATCTATTAACCTGGGGAAGAGGTTATGCTTGTGTTTCCACAGATCACGGGCCGCAATGGATGCCGGCACGGAATGTGAAGCCTGTGTTATCTTCCTCATGATGTGTGCTGTAGTCAACGCATTTTGGATGCCAACGCAGACAAGGACCAACATATGGATCACTCTAGCCAACATGACTGGCCAAGATTCCATATGTCTGGCCACTACATCACCAGAGAATCCACTTATTACGTGTCTCGTTGGTGTTCCAGTGGACAAGTGGCCGGTACCGCATGAAGCACGGGTAACTTTTCAGAACGAGTCGTTGGTTAATACATGGGACGCATGGGTGCCTTATTTGCCTAAAGTGCCTTTGGAACCTCAAGAGCTTGAACTTTTGGGATCTATAAAAATGGACTATTGTCTGTATTTCAATTATACAGGAAAGAATCAATCCCTGGCATGGGTGGTAAATTCAAGTATGACAATTTACAGAAATTCAAGTGTATGGTGTAACTTTACCTCCCCAAATATTTCTTGATCCTCAAATGTCCTTTTGGCGCTACCCCCGGGAATATTCCTGATATGTGGAGATCGAGCCTGGGGAGCCATACCTTCTCACATAAAAGGAGGACCATGCAGTTTGGGACGCTTAACATTGTTAACTCCTAATACGTCCATGATTTACCAACATCGCTATTATAAAAAAAGCTAAGAGGAGCCTCCATGCTTACAATGAATACTGTGATGACCAAGTCACTTTTTGGAATAAGGGTGAAATATGGGCAGCCTCCATGTTTGTACCAGGAGCGGCTGCTGCCAAAGCATTAAGTACCTTGAATAAGTTAGGATGCTGGCTAGCAAAGCAAATGAATGCAACCTCTGCGGCATTAAGCAATTTACTATTAGATGTAGACTCAGTTAGGCATGCTATGTTATAAAATAGAGCGGCAATAGATTTTTTGTTATTAGCTCAAGGACATGGATGTGAGGATATTGATGGAATGTATTGCATGAACTTGTCAGATCACTCTGAATCAATTCATAAAAGCATACAGTTATTAAAGGAAAGAGTACAAAAGCTGCAAGTTGACAATGGATGGGATTGGTTGAACAGATTGTTTAGTGGATGGGGACTGTCAGGACGGTTGTTGTCAGTAGTAAGAACGGGATTAGTTATTTTACTGATTGTTGTAGTTGTGCTATTAATGTTGCCATATGTCATCTCTTTGCTGCAAAGGGCCCTGCAGCGGACGATGAGGGCGATATTTTTGGCACAAATACAAAAAGGGGGAATTGTGGGGGACTGCGGCGGGTCCGTGGAACCCTTGATTGTGGGAATGGAGTCAGGAGTTGACCTTGCAGAGATTAAAGTATATCCTTGAGAAAGAAGGGAGTAGAAAACATCCTGAGAAGTAAAACAACTTTTAGGTACCAGCTGGGGACTGACAAGATAAGGAGTAGTTTTGATGTTTTGCAAGAGACAACCAATGATATATTGTTATAACAATATGTAACCAATAGTAAAAGAACACGTGTTAAGAAAGAATATATAAGAATATACGTGTGCTAATAAAGGGGGACTGTTACTGCTTGAACTGCTGAAGATTGCTGTCCGTGTCGTTTGTCCGTCTCAACAACAACGACACTGCACTGGTTGTAGATTAATGCGGATGAGACGGATCGAGACATGCATTTGAGATGACCAGTCCTTTGAGGAAACGTGCTCTTTCACACCAGATTGTGCCTCCTTTGTGCCAATCCCGTGAGACTGTGGCCAGTCAGAACTCAGGTCAGTCAGCACTAAGGTGGTGCCTACTTGATTCCTGGAGGATTTTGACCAAAAGAAATGACAATGTAGTAGGGGGACAAATTCCACAATATGCTTTACACTGCTTATTCTCTCTTGGGCGTTCTACAAGTAGAAGAACATTGATCACGAATCTTTCCATATTTTAAGTGGAATTAGTTTTCATTTGCAATTCAGCAGAGTGGTTGAGGGAAAAGATTTCTATCTGCCATGCGTCTTTTTTTTTGGCTAAAAGAGAAGTTCCGGTCGGGGTCACTGGACAGTCCCCAAATAATAAATTGTGATTCTGGGTTAAAAGGGAGTAGGCATGGAGAATAAGTCTTCTTAGCTTATGGTAGAACATGCCTGGAAATTGTTTCCAAGACAGTCAAAATGGTAAATTATCTTTGTTGTAGGGACAATTGCCCATATTCTGATTGAAAGACATCATGTTCTTTATGTAGTGTCTATTTTAGACAATCATTTATTTACTAGAGAAGGGACTGAAATGCAAATTTTCATTCTCCCCAGAGGAACATGCTCACTAGTCACCTGTGAAGCTAAGTTTTCTGCTATGACAGCATCTCCAAGTGACGACTGATGCAGGACTGGCAGAGACAACCTGCAGTTCCAACGTCTGAAGCCCCATTCTGCACTCAGGTCACCATCAAGGAGCCTGCTATAACGTGGGGGTGCTCTTAGATGAAGCTTTTTTGCCCTCCTTGTGCCTCGCTGAAGTCTCCCTTGTTGTTGCTTGAGCTCAAAACTTCTTTCCCAGGAAACGGGAAGTGTGGGAACATTTCACTGAATTTTTAGAGTTGGAAGGGACCATAAAGATCATCTAGTCCAACTCCCCTGCTACAGCAGGATTGCCCAGGGCATGTCAGAGCACGTTACTCAGGACTGCATCCAGGCGGGTCTTGAAAATCTCCAAAGATGGGGACTCCACACCCTCCTGCTGGTGTCCCCAGCAGGGTCTCGGGCCTGGCAGGGTGGAAAGTGCTGCCAGATCCCTTAGCCCACATGGGCATTTCCTGATTTCTGCGTGTCCCTGTTACAGGTTTCATGGCATTGACCGAGAAATGAATCCAGAAGAGTGGCATGGACAGAGGCGCTAACGAGCTTGCACAAACCCTCAATGAGTACCTGTGTGATATTTTTGGGGGGTAAGAGCTGTGCTGCAGGACTGTCTGGCATTGGGCTGTGATGGTGGAGGCAGACACGCTGGGCAGCCTGGTCCTGCCTCCATGGCAGGGCTGGGGCTTTCTGTGAGGAACAGCGAGAGCAGCCAGGGTCTGCTGGTGGGTCAGGACCAGTGCAGGTCCTTTCTGCTCCCCACCGTGGGCGAGGAGGCACCTGCTTTCTCAGCAGCCCCCTGGGTGCCTCTGGCGTGGGCAGCCGGCTCCGTGCTGCGTCAGGGCCCAGCGCAGGCTGAGGGCATCCAGCAAGTGACCTGAGGGTGCTGGCTCTGACCTGCGTGTGTGTGAGAGAGACCCTCACGAGCCCCTTTCCACAGAGGAAACCTTGACCATGAGCACATTGTGGCCACCCTTTTGGCAGCACTATTAAAGCAAGACAAGAGAGTCCTCAAAGAAGATGAAGGATGTGGAGCATCTGTGCTCTGAGGAAAGGCTGAAAGATCCGAGACTGGTTGGGCTAGAGAAGGCTCGGGGGGGGGACGACACTTTAGGAATGTGTCTACAACCTGAAGGGAAGGTGCAAAGACGACAGGGCCAGGTTCTTCCCAGTGGTGCCCAGTGTCAGGACCAGAGGCCACGCCGCAGGCCCACACTGAAACACAGGAGGTTCCCTCTGTAGGTCAGGAAACACTTTTTGATTGTGAGGGCAACTCAGCGCTGGCAGAGGTTGCCCAGGGAGGTTGTGGAGTCTCCCTTCTTACTTAGAGCTATTCAGGAACGATCAGCCATTGTCCTGGGCAGCTGGCTCTGTGCAGCCTGGCTGGAGCAGCAGGGTTGGTCCAGATGGACCCCAGAGGTCCCTTCCAGCCTCCACCTTTCCGAGGTTTGGTGGCATCTGGAGGCCCTGCCTCCCTGCCTGCTGTGCAAGTACCAGGGCAGTGGCTACTGTGAGCCTGGGAGAGAAGCCAGAGCAGATCCGTGGTACTCTCCCGTGCCACAGGGAGCTTCTCACCAGGCAGGAATGTGGGGATGCCCACCGGGGCTAGTATCAAAGGGAAGCATCTCTGGTGAGCGTTCAAGGGTCCAACTGTAGCTGGAGTGGGGATGGGAGACTGAGACTGCTGGGTTTGTGCACGTTCGCAGATGCAGAGGAAGCTTAAAGGCAGAGAGCGGGTGTCGGATCGAGCCTTAGGATCTTTGAATGTCTGCTTTAGCACAGATGTCTGCGGGAGGTCATTATCCTTTTGTTTCTTCTTCTTTTGTTTCTTCTGCAGCTTTGCATCCTTTCCCCTGCTGGATTCTCCTTTGCCTTTCACAAAGAGCAAAGGGGAACTGCTTGACTTACACCTGCGAGAAGAGCTTTTGCAGGCTGTTGGGTTTTCTCCTGCAGACAGCTCCAACCTGCCTGCATGGAAACGGAGCAGGTGGTGGTCGAGGCCGCTGGTTTGCTGGGCTTCTGGGGCAGGCAGCTGGGTAAGATGCCTGGCACTCTCAACACATTCTCAATGTTGACTTTGTTTGTCTGTATTTAAACGCCCATTTCAGGGAGCTGTGTTGGTGCCCCCCGAGTAGGACGGAGGTTGCTCATCACCCCTTTGTGATGCCTGTCTCCCTGCTGGGCTTCAGATTGGCTTCTGAGCAGCTGAGATGCTGGGGGCTGTAGAGTTCAAAATGTTCCCTGTGACAGTTCTGCTTCTCCCTCTCCCTCTCACCAGGGATCTCTGCAGGAACCGTGAGTCTCCCGATTTTCGGAGACAGGAGGCGGCAGTGCTTCTGCATTTTTGGCCCAGGCCTGGCTGAAGTTCTTGGGGCTGAACAGCTTGCAGATGCAGGTGAAATTGTCCTCTCAGCTACCGCCTGGGAGCTCTGTGAGCAGCACCGGCTCAGTACCAAGCATCTTGCAGGCAAAAGAGCTGTGAAGGTGGGTGGATGGGATGGCCTCTGGAGCCATTCTGAGGAGCTGGACCTGGGCGTGAAGGAGGGAGGTGTCAGAAGGCTGAGGAGCTGAATGTGGAGAGAGCTGTAGCTGGGAAAGTGGGCAGGCAGCTGAAGCCCTTGTCCTCCCATCTCAGGGGTAACTGTGGGCTGGGCTTGCTTGGCTGGAGGGGTCGGGAGGCACCGGAAGGGTTTTAGCCCCACCAGCAATGTCCTGTGGGCCACAGAGCTGCGGTTGACACCTGGGGATGCTTGGATAATGGCTGCCCAGCTCCGGTGCTTCTGAGGAGGCACTGCTGTCCCAGCCAGCCAGGTGGGCTGCTTCTCCCCTTTCCTGGGAAGTGGCGGTGGAGGGCAGGCTCTGTCCCCTGGGACTTCTGGGGAGGCCAGTGGCAGTGATTTCATTCTGTGTGTCTTCAGGTTACGGGCTTGGGTCCGATGTCTTGGTCAGAATGCCAAGATGCTTTATGCAAGCTCGTCCAAGACCCACTGAGCCACCGCCCGGAAGGGGAATGTGCGTGCCATCTTCCCCTTGTTCTGTGATTGCCCCGAAAGGTGGGGCCTGGCTGCTTCAGGGGCCAGAGAGGAACCACCTCCTCCCTCTTCCCCCCACCAGTTCGCACTCGTGCCTTCGGGCCTCCTGGGGCAGTCGCTGCTGCTGCCTCCTCCTCCCAAGGGACAGCTCTGCCCTCCGCATCTGGAGGTGGCCACATGGGCGAACACAGAAGACTCTTTCTCCCCCGTTTCTAGGGCCGGCCCCTGCTTGGCAACAGCTTGTAGTCCCATTCATCCAGCGACCACCTGCTTTTTTCAGACCCTTGGAGGAGAATTTGGCATCTTTGTCATTGACAATGCCCATTTCATCAACCTTACCTCCTGGAGTCATGTCAGCTGTGCTCCAAAACGTCTCCCTCTTCATGGTCATGAGCTTAGCCCCGGCCTATGTGAGAACAGAGAGTTTTCACAAAGCCGCAGCAGACGCAGCACGATGTCCCAGAAAATCACCTATGTTCATCTGGACGAGCTGAACGCTTCAGCTGTGGTGGAGAAAGTCTGCAAGGACCTTGGAGTGTTCAGCATCCCCAGGGATCTGGTGAGGTGAGTTGGAGGCAGGGGAGCTCTCCCTGAGGGTGATAACCTCTGCCGACCATGGTGGGGAATCACTCCCTGCCCCAGGAAAGGGAGCGTAGGGTGCTGGAAGCACCACTGACTCCAGCGAGTACCAGACGTGGGTGGCTTGTTCTGCTTCAGCCTGGCAAGTGTGAGCTGAGAATGGGCAACTCCGAGATCCAAAGCCTGGGAGGTGTCAGCCCTTCGCTGCGGCACAGGGAGAAAGGGTGGAGGAGTCTGGAGCCTCGGCATGTCGGGGTGTGAAAAGAAAGGCCTTGGTGTGGGTGGCGAGTCTGTGGGGGAGATTCCCTGGGGTGGAATCCGCCCTGCTGCCAGAGAGGGACTGGGCTCCTGAGGAGAAGAAAGGCAGGGCTCGCCACGCTGTGCTTTGGACGTTGTTTGCCAATGGATCCTGGGACAAGAGTTAGCAGGGCTTGTTGAAAGAGCTTTAAACTAGGTTTGAAGGGGGATGGGGATGAAACCAGGATTACTGAAGTGGAGCCTGGGAGCAGCACGCCAGTGCTTGTGGGTAAAAGTACTAGCAAGGTCTTGCAGTCTGTTGTCTCAGTGCAGGTGGGGGATGGTGATCCATGTGGTAGCGAAGACGTGAGGGGTATTGATAGGTTGGCAACTACAGAAGGGTCTGAGCGCGGTCAGGTGGGAATTAGGGCTTGTCCTCCCAAAAAAGTGGCAGGACAATTAGCCCAGCTGAAGTGCATCTACACAAATGCATACAGCATGGGCAACAAACGGGACGCGCTGGAGGCCATTGCACAGCAGGAAAACTATGATATAGTTGCCATCACAGAAACACGGTGGGAAGACTCACACAACTGGAGTGCTGCGATTGATGGATACCAACTTTTCAGAAGGGATAGGCAAGGAAGGAGAGGCGGTGGGGTGGCCCTCTATGTTAGGGACAGATTGCCTAGATTTGGTTGCCTAGAACTTAACAGTGTGAATGACAGTGTTGAGTGTTTATGGGTAAGAATCAAGGGGAAGGCCAATAAGGCAGACATCATGGTAGGAGTTTGTTTTACCGCCCCCCCCCCCCCCCCAACCAGGATGTAGAGGTTGATGAAATATTCCGGCAGCTGGCAGAGGTCTCGCTATCACTCGCCCTTGTTCTCGTGGGGGACTTCAACTTCCCAGATGTCTGCTGGAAACACAGCAGAGAGGGAACAGTCCCGGAGGTTCCTGGAGTGTGTGGAAGACAACTTCCTAACACAGCTGGTGAGGGACCCAACCAGGGAAAGCACCCTACTGGACCTGCTGCTTCTTAACAGAGAGGTCTTGTGGGGGATGTAAACGTTGGAGGTCGTCTTGGGCAGAGTGATCATGAAATCATAGAGTTTTCAATTCTTGGAGAAGCAGAACTGCCACCTTGGACTTCTGAAGGCCAGACTTTGGCCTGTTTAGGAGCATGGCTGAGAGTGTCCCATGGGAGACAGTCCTGAAGGGCATAGGTGCCCAGGAAGGCTGGTCATACTTCAAGGAGGAACTCTTAAAAGCAGAGGAGAAGGCTATCCCCAGGTCTCAAAAAACGAGACGATGGGGAAGAAGACCAGCCTGGCTAAATAGAGAGTGTTGGCTGGACCTCAGGAATAAAAGGAAAGTTTACGGTCTTTGGAAAAGGGGGTTGGCAACTTATGAGGAATACCAAGATGTAGTGAAGCTATGCAGGGGAAACATTAGAGGGGCCAAAGCTCAAGCAGAACTCAACTTGGCCACTACAGTTAAAGATAACAAGAAGAGGTCCTTTCAATATATCAATAGAAAAAGGAAGACTAGGGAAAATGTAGGCCCACAGATGAATGAGGTGGGCGCCTTAGTGGTGGAAGACACAGAGAAGGCGGAGTTACTGAATGCCTTCTTTGCTTCGGTCTTCACTGCTAAAGCTGTCCCTCTTGAATCCCAGACCTTGGAGACAAGGGGGAAGGTCTGGAGAGAGGAAGATTTTCCCTCTGTAGAGGAGGACCAGGTTAGAGACCACTTGGCCAAACTGGACATCCATAATTCCATGGGCTCTGATGGGATGCACCCACGAGTGCTGAGAGAACTGGCAGATGTCATTGCTGGGCTACTCTCCATCCTCTTTGAAAGGTCATGGAGAACAGGAGAGGTGCCTGAGGACTGGAGGAAGGCAAATATCACTCCAGTCTTCAAAAAGGGCAAGAAGGAGGACCCAGGGAACTACAGGCCGGTTAGTCTCACCTCCGTCCCTGGGAAGGTAATGGAGCAACTCGTTCTGGATGTCATCTCCAAACACGTTGAAGAACAGGAAGTTATTGGAAATGGTCAACACAGATTTACCAAGGGTAAATCATGCTTGACCAATCTGGTAGCCTTCTGTGATGTTATAACTGGATGGCTGGCTGAGGGGAGAGCAGCAGATGTCATCTACCTTGACTTCAGCAAGGCTTTTGACACTGTCTCCCATAATATCCTCATTAGGAAACTGAGGAAAGTGTGGGCTAGATGAGGGGGTAGTGAGGTGGACTGAGAGCTGGCTGTGTGACAGAACTCAGAGGGTTGTAATTAATGGAGCAGGGTCGAGTTGGAGGCCTGTAACCAGCGGTGTCCCCCAGGGGTCAATACTCGGTCCAGTCTTGTTCAACATATTCATCAATGACCTGGGCGAGGGGACAGAGTGTATCCTCAGCAAGTTTGCTGATGATACCAAACTGGGAGGGCTGGACGACACTCCAGAGGGCTGTGGCACCATCCAGTGTGACCTGGACAGGCTGGAGAGCTGGGCAGAGAAGAACACAATGAGGTTCAACAAGGGCAAGTGTAGGTTCCCTGCACCCGGGGGGGTGTGGACATCCTGGAAAGCAGTTCTGAGGAGAAGGATCTGGGTGTCCTGGTAGATAGTAAATTATCCATGAGCCAGCAATGTGCCCTTGTGGCCAAGAGGGCCAATGGAATCCTGGGCTGCATAGGGAAGTGTGTGGCCAGTAGGTCGAGGGAGGTCATTCTTCCCCTCTACTCTGCACTGGTGAGGCCACAACTGGAATACTGCATCCCGTTCAAGAGAGACAGAGAACTACTGGAGAGAGCCCAGCGTGGGGCAACAAAGATGATTGAGGGCTTAGAGCATCTCCCTTCTGAGGAAAGGCTGAGAGAGCTGGGACTCTTTAGCCTGGAGAAGAGAAGGCTGAGGGGAGACCTTATTAATTCTTACAAGTATGTAAAGGGTGGGTTGAAGGAGGAGGGAGCCGGACTCTTTTCAGTGGTTCCCAGTGACAGGACAAGGGGCAGCGGGCACAAGCTGGAATATGGGAAGTTCCATTCAAATATGAGAAAAAACTTCTTTAAGGTGAGGGTGGCAGAGCCCTGGAACAGGCTGCCCAGGGAGGTTGTGGAGTCCTCTTCTCTGGAGATTTTTCAAGACCCACCTGGATACATTCCTGAGTAATGTGCTCTAGGCAACCCTGCTGTAGCAGGGGAGTTGGACTAGACGATCTCTAGAGATGCCTTCCAACTCTGACAATTCCATGATTCCATGGTCCTGTAAGTGGTTTCCATGGCAGTAAGTGGTAGCAGGACAGTGGACAAGGGAGCTCCCAGCTGTGTGCCGGTGGGGCTCCCTGGGGCATGGTGCACTTCCCCTGCTGTGAGGGGTGGCTGGAGCTCAGGCAGGCATGGCTATTTGGGATGGCTTGGCCAAAGACCTTACAGGTCAGTCTCAAAGCCCACTAGCTTTGTGCTGGAGGGAAGTTCCCACCAAGTGCCATCCCAAGTGCCTCTGCTCCCCGGCCTCCAAGCGCTGCTCATAGCACAGGCATGGGAGGGCCTGTGGAGTCCCTGACATCCTCTCCAAGCCACCTGCAGCCTCCAGATCAAAGATGCCCTCCAGAGTGCCCCAGGGCCTTTGACAGGCCTTCATTCAGCTTGGATTCCCCTGTGACGCTGGAGGAAACTCAGGAGGCTGGGAACAGCCTTGCCAAGAGCTGGGAAAAAACGCTGGCTGGGGCTTGCTTTGGCTGGTGGAAACATGCCCAACTCCTCCTTAGAGCACAGGTGAACACCATGTCCCCAGGGCTGGGATAAAACTAGAAAGGGCACCTGGGCCCTTTTGCCTTGTATGCCCAGGGCTGGGCTGGCGCCAGCTGGCCCATCTGAGCCCCTTTTGCCCTATATGCCAAAGGAATCGTAACGGCACATGGACAACTGGATGAATGGACGATTGAACACCTGGTGGAAGGAGTAACACCTGCTACGACGAATGGACACCTTGTGGGACGGATGGACAACGGATCGGACAATTGGGAACACGGTGGGACAGATGCATGAACACTTGGTAGGACAATTGCATGGAGACCTGGAGAGAAACATGGATACTTGGTTGGACTGATGGTTGGACTCCTGGTGAGACAGCTAAAGAAAAGGATGGATAGAAAACCTGGTGGGATGGAATGTCCCATGATGGACACCCGGAGGAAAAGATGGACACCTGGCTGGATAGATGAGTACCTGGAGGAAAGGATGGATGGACATAGGAAGGGACAAAAGCACACTTGGAAGAACAAAGAGATGGATGGATGGACACATGGCGGGACAGATGGACACCCCGTGGGACAGATCAACACCAGATTGTCTCAAATAAATGGACACCGGTTGGGACAGATGGACACCTGGAGGGATGGATGGATGGAAATATTGAGAAACAGATGGACACGTGGTTTGACGGATGGACAACTGGTGGGACACGTGAACACCTGAAGGGCCAGATGCACACCCCGTTGGACAGATGGACATCTCGTGGAACAGATGGGCAACTGGTAAGACAAAAGCCCACTTGGAGGAACAAAGGTATGGCTACTCTGTGGGACGGAATGATGGATACTTGGTTGTACACATAGATGGACACCAGTCGGGACCCATCGGCACCTGCAGTGATGGATGGACACGTGGAGGGCCGGATGGACACTTGGAGAAACAGACGGACACAACACTGGACAGATGGACATCTTGTGGAAGAGACGGGCATCTTGTGGAACAGATGGGAAGCTGGTAAGACAAAAGCACACTTGGAGGAACAAAGGTATGGCTACTCTGTGGGACGGAATGATGGATACTTGGTTCTACAGATAGATGGACACCGGTTGGGAACCATGGACACCTGGAGTGATGGATGGACAGCTGGTGATATGAATGGACACCTGGAAGGATAAATGGACAAATGGGAAAGACACGGACACCTGGACAGATGCATGGATGGACACATGGCAGGACAGACAGACAGACACATGGTTTAATGAATGGACAAGTGGAGGGACACAAGGATACCTGGAGGGACAGGGGCACACCCCGTTGGACAGATGGACATCCCCTGGGACAGATGGGCAGCTGGTGAGATAAAAATACACTTGGAGGAACAAAGGTATGGATACTCTGTGAGACGGAATTATGGACAACTGGTTGTACACATAGATGGACACCAGTCGGGACCCATCGGCACCTGCAGTGATGGATGGACACGTGGAGGGCCGGATGGACACTTGGAGAAACAGACGGACACAACACTGGACAGATGGACATCTTGTGGAAGAGACGGGCATCTTGTGGAACAGATGGGAAGCTGGTAAGACAAAAGCACACTTGGAGGAACAAAGGTATGGCTACTCTGTGGGACGGATTAATGGACACCTTGTTCTACAGATAGCTGGACACCGGTTCGGACAGATGGACACCTGCAACGATGGATGGACACCTGGAGGGACGGACAGGCACATGGAGGGAGTGATGGACAAAAGGTGAGGGACATGGACACCTGGAGAGATGGATGGACGGACACATGGAGGGACAGACGGACACCTGGTTTGAAGGTTGGACAATTGCTGGGATGCATGGACACCTGGAGGGAGAGATGGACACCGTGTTGGAGAGATGGACATCTCGTGGGACAAATGGACACCTGGTGGTATCAAATAGATGGAAGCCACTTGGGACAGATGGACACCAGCAGTGATGGATGGATGGACAGGTGGAGGGACAGATGGACACCTGGAGGGTGAGAGGGACCCCTGGTTTGAAGGATGGACAAGTGGAGAAACACATGGAAACCTGCTGGGTCAGATAGATACCTCGTTGGACAGATGGACGTCTCGTGGGACAAATGGACGCCTGCAGTAATGAATGGACACCTGGAGTGATGGATGGACACCCGGAGGGATGGATGGACACGTGGAGAGAACAGACGGACACCTGCTTTGACGGATGGACAACTGGAGGGACACATGGACATCTGGAGTGACAAATGGACACCTCGTTGGAAAAAGGGACACCTGGAGTGATGGATAGACGAGCTGGAAGGACAGATGGACACCGCCTTGGACAGATGGACATCTCGTGGGACAAACGGACACCTGGTTGTATCAAATAGATGGGAACCGCTTGGGACAGATCGACACCTGGAGTGATGGATGGACACCTGGAGGGACAGAGGGACACCTTGTTGGACACATCTGGTGGGAGAGATGGACACCTGGCTCTAGAGAAAGGTGGAAACCAGCTAGGAGAGATGGACATCTGGAGGCTGAGATGGATACGTGGTGACACGCATCGACACCTGGAGAGATGGACGGAGGGACTTACGGACACCTGGTTTGACGGACGGAAAACTGGTGGGACACATGGAAACCTAGAGGGAAAGATGGAAAACTCGTTGGACAGATGGACATCTCGTGGGACAAATGGACACCTGCAGTAATGAATGGAGCCCTGGAGTGATGGATGGACACCTGGAGGGATGGATGGATGGATGGATGGACATGTGGAGAGAACAGACGGACACCTGCTTTGACGGATGGACAACTGGAGGGACACATGGACATCTGGAGTGACAAATGGACACCTCGTTGGAAAAAGGGACACCTGGAGTGATGGATAGACGAGCTGGAAGGACAGATGGACACCGCCTTGGACAGATGGACATCTCGTGGGACAAACGGACACCTGGTTGTATCAAATAGATGGAAACCGCTTGGGACAGATTGACACCTGGAGTGATGGATGGACAACTGGAGGGACAGATGGACACCTTGTTTTATCACTTTATCCCAGTACCGGCCTCCAATATTCCGAACATCCGGAGCTGACTCCCACAGCCAAGGTGGCAGCCAGAACAACTCTTGTTTTCTTTCAAGGACTCTGGGAACTACTTGCATTGCCACCCAGACTTTGGGGCTGCGGGCTTTTCTGGCCACTCTATCCTCAAAAGCACCTTTTTTTTCAATTTATCCCAGCACCGGCCTCCAATATGCCGAACGTCCTGGCCTGGCTCCCACAGCCAAGGTGGCAGCCAGAACAACTCTTGCTTTCTTTCAAGGTCTCTGGGAACTACTTGCATTGCCACCCAGACTTTGGGGCTGCGGGCTTTCCTGGCCACTCTGTCCTCAAAAGATCCTTTTTATCACTTTTCCCCAGCACCGGACCCCAATATGCCGAACGTCTATGCCTGGCTCCCACAGCCAAGGTGGCAGCCAGAACAACTCTTGCTTTCTTTCAAGGTCTCTGGGAACTACTTGCATTGCCACCCAGACTTTGGGGCTGCGGGCTTTCCTGGCCACGCTGGCCCCACAGGAACCTTTTTTTTGACTTTTCCCCAGCACCGGACCCCAATATGCCGAACGTCCTGGCCTGACTCCCACAGCCAAGGTGGCAGCCAGAACAACTCTTGCTTTCTTTCAAGGTCTCTGGGAACTACTTGCATTGCCACCCAGACTTTGGGGCTGCGGGCTTTCTGGCCACTCTATCCTCAAAAGGACCTTTTTTTTGCCTTTTCCCCAGCACCGGACCCCGATATGCCGAATGTCCTGGCCTGGCTCCCACAGCCAAGGTGGCAGCCAGAACACCTCCTGCTTGTTTTGAACGTCTCTGGGAACTACTTGCATTGCCACCCAGACTTTGGGGCTGTGGGCTTTCCTGGCCACTCTATCCTCAAAAGCACCTTTTTTTCACTTTTTCACAGCACTGGCCTCCAAAAATTCCAAACCTCCTGGCCTGGCTCCCACAACCAAGGTGGCAGCTAGAACAACTCTTGCTTTCTTTCAAGGTCTCTGGGAACTACTTGCATTGCCACCCAGACTTTGGGGCTGTGGGCTTTCCTGGCCACTCTATCCTCAAAAGCAGCTTTTTTCTTTATCATTTTCCTTTTTAAGGCATTTAAGAAACGTGTAGACATGGCACTTCAGGGCATGCTCTAGTGCCCGAGATTGTTGGTTTGTGTCTGTTTGCGGATGGGTGTGGGTTGTGGTGTTTTGTGGTTTTTCGTTGGTTTTTGGTTGGGTTTTTTTTTTGTGTGTGTGTGTGTTTTGGTTTGGTTTGGGTTTTGGCTTTTTTTTTTTTTTTTTTGTGGTTGGACTCGATGATCTCAAAGGTCCCTTCCAATCATGAAGATTCTGTGATTCTGTGATTTCTTTTGCATTTTAAAAGTAAAGGCCAGGAAGGAAAAGCTTATATCCATTGCTTAAGGAGAGAAGAAAGAAGGGTTGAAAGAGTAGCGGCAAATACGCTTTTCCTTCATCTTCACCAGACTTCAACCAACTTCAGGGAAATTTAGTTCTTTAAAACACCAGGATCATGGGCTGGAGGAGTATGTCAAACAGAGTTCAGATAAAACTTGTGCTTGACTAGTAAGGGAACGAGCCCAAGTGCCTTTTTGAAACTGAGGGACGGCGTTTCATCTCCGACGGCTGAAGAGCAAAGCTTGTACCTGCCTTCAAAGGGGAAAAGAGCTGAAGTGGTAATATCAGTCCAAATTTGGCTGATGACTTTATAGTGTATAAATCCCCAGGAGATAACAGGACGCAGAACATGCTCAAACTGAGGAGCAGGAGTCGGGCCCGGCCCTGTCTCTGCAAACTCTGGTTGCGAGAGCACGGGGCGGAAACCTGAGCGCTGCCGCCGATGAGAGCCACGGACTGGGGGGGCCGGGCTGGTGCTGCGCTCCATACGGTGACAGACGGAGGATGTCGCTGTGAGCCGATTGTGACACGGGAGGTCAGCCGGCGGGTAAGCGATGACCAACTGAGGAGGCCACCGCCCTCCGATTGTGACCCGTGAGGGCAGAGGGCCAGTCATCCCGCACAGAGGCCCCGGGCTCAGTGTGCAGCTGGCACTGTGCGGTGAGGTCCTTGTCCTCGCCGCAGCTGGGCACGGCTGTCTTCTCCTGAGGTACCCCGTGTGCCACAGGGCGCTGACGATGGCTTCTGCTTGGGAGAGGAACTATCACCACTCAGGCCTGGAGAAAGCAGCAGCTTTCCTCCCCTCGCTGCTTGCTGACAGCTCCCTCAGGAGCAAAGACGACGATCAGACTGTCCACGGAGTGCTGCTCTTTGCGGATGTCTCAGGTGGGGGGAGCAGGGAGGAGCAGCCACGGACACGCGCCGTCTTGGGACACACCAGGCCCTTTGGAGCCCCTTGGACAGAGTGGCCATCTTGTCACTAGTGAGGTCTTCTGCTGGCATGCCCAGAGAGAGCGGGATGGGTTGTCTTGGGCGGTCAACCCCTGCTGCCACCAGCACTGAGCCGGGCATGGGAAGGTGTCCCCAACAGGCTCTCGGGCCGGGCAGGGTGGAAAGTGCTGCCAAGTCCCTTGGCCCCCATGGGCATTTCCTGATTTCTGCGTGTCCCTGCTACAGGTTTCACTGCGTTGACCGAGAAATTCATCCAGAAGAGCGGCAGGGACAGAGGCGCTGATGAGCTGGCGCAAACCCTCAATGAGTACCTGTGTGATATTTTGGGAGGTAAGAGCCGTGCTGCAGGACTGTCTGGCATCGGGCCGTGATGGTGGAGGGTGGAGGCAGACATGCTGGGCAGCCTGGTCCTGCCTCCTTGGCAGGGCTGGGGCTTTCTGTGAGGAACAGCGAGGGCAGCCAGGGTCTGCCGGTGGGTCAGGACCAGCGCAGGCTGGTGAGGGTGACCTGAGGGTGCTGGCTCTGACCTGTGCGTGTGTGAGACCCTCACGAGCCCCTTTCCACAGGGAAAACCTTGACCCTCCTGAGCTGACCGTGAGCACAGTGTGGCCACCCCTTTGGCAGTGCTATTAGGGCAAAGCAAGAGTCCCCAAAGGCAATGAAGGGTGTGGAGCATCTGTGCTCCGAGGAAAGGCTGAGAGAGCTGGGACTGGTTGGCATAGAGAAGGCTCAGGGGGGACCTTAGGAATGTGTCTACAACTTGAAGGGCGGGTGCAAAGAGGACAGAGCCGGATTCTTCCCAGTGGTTCCCAGTGTCAGGACCAGAGGCCACGCCACAGACCCGCACTGAAACACAGGAGGTTCCCTCTGTAGGTCAGGAAACACTTTTTGCCTGTGAGGGCGACTGAGCACTGGCAGAGGTTGCCCAGGGAGGTTGTGGAGTCTCCTTCCTCAGAGCTATTCAGGAACGATCAGCCACCCTCCTGGCTCTGTGCAGCCCGGCTGGGCTGGAGCAGCGGTGTCGGATCAGATGGAGCCCAGAGGTCCCTTCCAGCCTCCACCTTTCCGAGGTTTGGTGGCATCTGGAGGCCCTGCCTCCCTGCCTGCTCTGCGGGTACCAGGGCAGTGACCACTGTGAGCCTGGGAGAGACGTCGGAGCGGTGCTTTCCTCAGCTCTGCCCCACGGTGCACCCTTGCCCAGGTGCTGCTCTTTGAGGGGGGCTTGCTCCGTGGCTTCTGGAAGAAGGTGTCCGCATGACTCTTCCTTTTCTTCCCTCTGTCCGCAGAGTTCCTGGTTTTTGGAGGAGACATCTTGAAGTTTGCTGGTATGTGTTTGGGACGACGATGCCCACGTGCGCCGATGGGTGGCATTTACCTGTTGTGGCGGCCGTTTGCTCTGCTCTCCTTCTCCAGAGGCTCTGTGCAGCACCTGGATCCCACTCTTGGCCACCACGCACCCCCCGCAGTGGCCCCTCTGTCCCCCCCGGGCCTGCCTGCGGCTTGGCTTTAGCCAGGGCTGTGGCTCCTCCTTCTCTGCCCTGGCTTGTAGGGCCCTGGGCTGGGGGTGGGGGCAAGAAAGCCCCCAGAGGAGGAGACCCCCGAGAAAGCGCAGCCCAAGGTGTGTGTCGGGGCGGTGGTGAGGGGCAGGGAGGCCCTGGGGATGGCGGAGCTGGGGCTGCCAGGCCGGCAGGGGAGGGAGAGTCCCTGGTGTGCTGCAGCTGCAGAGGAGCGCTCGGGGCAGGGGCTGCCACCGCTGCCGGCTGCTGCTGGGGCTGCCCGGGAGAGGAGAGGGGTCCCGGTGCCCGGGATGGGGTGTCCTCCAGGACGATGGCCCATCTTCCTCCGCACGTCAGCTGGTTTCTGCTGTCCCTGCCACTGAGCGTAGGTCGGGGAGAGCCAGGTCTCAGCAGAGCCTCGACCTTCCCTCACTTTCCCCAGGAGACGCTGTGCTGGTGCTGTGGAGAACACCCCCCCGGGAGCTGGCCAGGACCATCAGCCTGGTGCTGCACTGTAGCCAGCAGATCCAGAAGAAGTATAGAAGGCGTGAGACGGACGTGGGCCAGGAGGTCCAACTGAAGATAGGTACAGGCGCTGTGCCAGACGCAGATCCGTGGCACTCTCCCGTGCCACAGGGAGATTCTCACCAGCAGGGAATGTGGGGACTGGGGCTCGTGCCAAAGGAAAGCATCTCCAGCAAGCGTTCAAGGGTCCAGCTGTAGTCGGAGCGGGGATGGGAGACCGGGACTGCTGGGTTTGCGCGTGTCCGCAGATGCAGAGGAAGCTTAAAGGCAGAGCAGGTGTCGGATTGAGCCTTAGGATCTTTGAATGTCGTCTTTAGCACAGACGTCTGCGGGAGGTCGTTATCCTTTTGTTTCTTCAGGCGGGGGCAGCTTTGCGTCCTTTCCCCTGCTGGATTCTCCCCTGCCTTTCACAAAGAGCAAAGGGGAGCTGCTTGGCTCACGCCTGCGAGAAGGGCTTTTGCAGGCTCTTGGGTTTTCTCCAATGACAGCTCCAACCTGCCTGCATGAAAAAGGAGCAGGCGGTGGTCGAGGCCCCGCTGGTTTGCTGGGCTTCTGGGGCAGGCAGCTGGGTAAGATGCCCGGCACCCTCAACACATTCTCCATGTCGACTTTGTCTGTCTGTTTCTAGACACCCATTTCAGGGAGCTGTGTGGGTGTCCCCCCGCGTAGGACAGAGGGTGCTCTACCCCTCCGTGATGCCTGTCTCCCTGCTGGGCTTCAGATTGGCTTCTGAGCAGCTGAGATGCTGGGGGCTGCAGAGTTCCAAACGTTCCCTGTGTCAGTTCTGCTTCTCCCTCTCCCTCTCCCCAGGGATCTCTGCAGGCACCATGAGCCTCTCCATTTTTGGAGACAGGAGGCGGCAGTACTTCTGCATTTATGGCCGAGGCGTGGGTGAAGTTCATGAGGCCGAAGAGCTTGCAGATGCAGGTGACATTGTCCTCTCAGCTACCGCCTGGGAGCTCTGTGAGCAGCACCGGCTGAGGACCAAGCATCTTGCAGGCCAAAGAGCCGTGAAGGTGGGTGGATGACATGGCCTCTAGAGCCATTGTGAGGAGCTGGACTTGGACATGAAGGAGGGAAGTGTCAGAAGGCTGAGGAGCTGAATGTGGAGAGAGCGGTAGCTGGGAAAGTGGGCAGGTGGCTGAAGCCCTTGTCCTCCCATCTCAGGGGTAACTGTGGGCTGGGCTTGCTTGGTTGGAGGGGTCGGGAGGCACCGGAAGGGTTTTAGCCCCACCAGCAATGTCCTGTGGGCCACGGAGCTGTGGTTGACAGCTGGGGGATGCTTGGATAATGGCTGCCCAGCTCCGGTGCTTCTGAGGAGGCACTGCTGTCCCAGCCAGCCAGGGGGGCTTCCTCTCTCCTTTCCTGGGAAGTGGCAGTGGAGGGCAGGCTCTGTCCCCTGGGACTCCTGGGGAGGCCAGTGGCAGTGATTTCCAGTGATTTCTGTGTGTCTTCAGGTTACGGGCATGGAGCCGATGTCTTGGTCAGAATGCCAAGATGCCTTACGCCAGCTCGTACAGGACCCACTGAGCCACCGCTCGGAAGGGGAAGGTGAGTGCCATCTTGCCCTTGTTCTGCGGTTGCCCCAAAAGGTGGGGCCTGGCTGCTTCAGGGGCCAGAGAGGAACCACCTCCTCCCTCTTCCCCCTGTCAGTTGGCACTCCTGCTTTTGGGCCTCCTGGGGCAGTCGCTGCTGCTGCCTCCTCCTCCTCCCAGGGGACAGCTCTGCCCTCCGCATCTGGAGGTGGCCACCTGGGCAAAGGCAGAAGACTCTTCCTGCCCCGTTTCCAGGGCCAGCCCCTGCTTTGCAACGGCTCGTAGTCCCACGCGTCCAGCGACCACCTGCCTTTGCTCTCCTCAGGTGCCATGAGGCCGGCTCTTCTCCTGCCCAGTGATCCCAATGCGGAGAAGGTGTACAGGAAGTACATCCCAGACGCTGCTCTTGGGAAGGTACGGCAAGGCCACCGCTGCTGGGGGCTGCCTTTTGGGATGGATTTCTCCCTTCCTCTGGGAGGAGGGCCAGGGCGCCTGCTCTCCCTCCATACCTGGTGTGGGCAGTGAGACCCCGGGAGAGCAGGCTGGTGAAGCCATCGTGCTCTTGTCTTCCAGCTTGATGAAAGAGTGCCACTGGAGCTCTTCTCTGAGCTACGGCCAGTCACCATCATCTTCATCCAGCTGCAGCTTCCTGCAGATGTCAGCACGGGGAGCACCAGCACGATCCTTAACACTGCCAGCAGCGTGATGGTGGAAATCCTCTCTCCTCACAAGGGCAAAATCAACAAAGTCCTCCTGTGTGATAAAGTGAGTGTGGGGGAACAACCGCCTCCCCCAGCGCGAGACGGTGGGCAGTGAGCACGAGGGAGAGACTCCCCTCTTGGGCATCATAGCAAGATGTGCTGCCTCTGTCCTCGGCAGGGCTGCACGTTCCTCTGTGTGCTGGGACTCGCTGGAAACAAGCTGCCCTCCGAGAGCATTCGCGCATTGCAATGTGCTCTGCAGATCTTCAACGCCTGCTCCACCATGCTCGGGGAAAGAGAGTGAGTGTGTGGCGGGGGCCGGGGGGTGCATGCTGCCTGGGACGGTGCAAGGGGGCTCACCACAAAGAGATGTGCCTTCTCGCTCGCCCTCCCCTCTCCCTGGCAGGAAGGAGGCAGTGCCCGGAGAGGTGGCCGCAACCCCTGGGCTTAGCCCACGGCAGCCAGGCGCAGTCCCTCCACGCACACCCTGCTGGCCACTGCACTGGAACGAGCCCTGGCAAGGGCCAGAGGCCCTTGGTGCCAGAGGCAGGCCCTTCTGGGCCACTGGCCTATGAACAGAGATGGGGCCTGGCCACCCGATCTCCAGTTGCTGTCATCGCAGGCGGTGACGTGGCGGGCGCCTTCTTCCTTCCCTCCCTCTTTGCTCACGAGAGGGCTGTGGCCCTGCACGTGCTCTGCCCCCGTTCCTTGTCCCTTGCAACCGGCGTATGTGTCGCCCCTGAGCTCTCCACGTCCCCGAGACCCACGCTGGCAGGGCAGCACAGCCGGTGGCCCAGGCTGGCACCCAGGGCAGGTGCGGGCAGGGATGAAGCCGGGCGGGCAGGACTGCGCCTGGGGCGCTGCTGAAGCCCCGCTCTTTCCCTGTGTACCAGGGCAGTGTCCGTGGCAGTCACCAGCGGGACGACGTTCTGCGGCGTCATTGGCCACCCTCTGAGGCACGAATACACAGGTACGAGGGGGCGCCTGGGGCGCGGGAGGCTGCTGTGGGCCTGCTGAAGCAGAGCCGTCTGGCAGAGGAAGGCGGGCTGGGAGAGCGCTTGCCCAGAGCTGGCCAGGAACGGCCCCAGTGCCGCCGGTCCAGGCCCGGGACGGGAGAAGGGGCTCTGTGGGCGGCTGTTGGCCTGGGTTCCGCTGAGCCCGCCGTGGGGTTGGCCTGTGCCGGAGGTGAGGCAGCCATTGGCCCGGAAGGGTGCCGCGGGGCTGGTGGCACAGGCACACCAAGGTGTGTGCTCTCTCTCTCTAACGTGTGCTCTCTCTCTGGTAGTCATTGGCCAGAAGGTGAACTTGGCAGCCCGGATGATGGTGCACTACCCCGGGCTGGTGTCCTGTGATGCAGTCACCTACGCCGCCTCTCGGCTGCGCCCTTACTACTTCAGGGAGCTGCCGGAGAAGGAGATGAAGGGCATCAGCCAGCCTGGCCCTGTCTACCAATACGTGGGCATCACCGAGGAGAGGTGAGTGTCCTCTGAGAGGGCTGGAGGAGGGGACGGCGGCACCAAGGGTGCAGCCTGGGCCAGCAGAGAGGGAGAGTGCGCGAGTCTCTGGTGATGGACTCTTGCTATGTTCTCCTGTCCTGCCGTGGCCATTGGGCTTCTTTATGCTTGAAGCTGTCGTAGCGTGTCAGCTTGAGCTTTGCCTGGGGGAGCGTGCAGGGGATAACGCGCTGCTTGAAAGAAAAGCAGGTCCCCGAGGAGCACATCTTTCCCCGCCACGCCAGGCTGCTTCTCTAGCTCCCCTGGCTTCTCACCAGCTAATTGACTCATCTTTTCTTTTCCCCTGCTTCTAGCATATTTGGCTTGGGTCTTCCCAAGAAGAGGTCCGAGTACGTCCCCTTGCTGGGTAGGTGGAGAACGCCTTGCTCTTCTGAACCCCCGGTTCTTCCCCTTGGTAACTTTTAGTGCCACGCTGGGAAGGGAGAGGCTATTCCCAGGGATGGTGTTGCCTGCAGCAGCCCTAAGGAAGTGCCGCCTCTCTCTCGGTCGCTGCTTGCTTATACCTTTGGGGTGGAAAGCAAGGTGAGGCGCTGGGTGCTCTCTGCCATGCTCCAGACCTGGTACGAAGGCTGGTGGATGTGGTGGTGGTGGGGAGGGAAGCTGCGGTGGAGGGTGCCCACCAAAGGGACGGCTCTTTGCTTTTCAGCGCGCCCCAGCAGCTGCTTTTCTTGTTTGTCTGCACAGGTCGGCAGCAGGAGATTGACCTCTTTTTCGGCTGCCTGAATGCCTATAGGGATTTAGGCCAACGGAACATCCTGGCATTTGAGGGCACGACGGGCTCCGGAAAGAGCCGCTTACTTACCGAACTGGCCTCTTTAGGCCAGGGCGCTGGCCACAGGTACAGGTTTTTCACCTTTAGCTTTGGGACACCGCCCCTGCCCATCCCTGACAGCCGTGGAACACTCCAGCCCCTCTGCCAGTGCGCCTGGCCCTCCCGACAAAGCCTGCGGGAGACGCTGCCCGGGAGCACCTGCGTACCCTGCTCCCACCTCTGCCTCTTTGGGGAGTTGGAGGTGGCTTCTGGAGCCATGGCCTGTGCTCCTTCCCCTCTGGGACAGGCACAGGCAGCAGGAAAGAGGCCAAGCCCAGTGCTGTTCATCTGACTCCAGACCCAACAGACAGCAGGGTGGCCTTTCTCAGAAGCCCTGCTTGCCCTCTGCCTGTTTCCCAGGAGGAGCACGGGGACCTGGGGTCTGGCAGGCAGACTGCTAAGTTCTGGAGCCCCACGGCAGACTCGCCACTTGCCCCATCCTTGCCTCGTAGCCCCGTGAGTTCCTCTGCAGGGGGCACGTAGGGAGACCTGGGCCAGCGCTGTGGAGACACAGGGTCTGGACCCGGCTCTCCCAGTGGCTTGGCAGCAACTGCCCCTCTGTGCCCTTTCTCGTAGGAGGAGTGAAAAGCTTGGCCTTCTCTGGGAAGCCCTTGGGGATGGGGGGCTGAAGAGCTGGCCCCAAAGGGCACCTCCGCCCCTCTTCTCTTAGAAAGCTGGGGCTGTTGGGGATCTCAGTCCCTTTTGCTTTTGCACGGCAGGGTGGTGTCCGTGGAGCTGCTGGAGATCAACGTGAGGCAGTCCTTCTCTGCCCTCCGTACACTGATGGCCAGGGCCCTGGGCCTCCAGGACTGTGCGTCGTGCAGCGACAGGCAGCGCCTGCTGAGGAGCAAGCTGCAAGGGACGATCGACGAGAGCAGCTGTTGCCTCCTCAATGACATTTTCCTTGTCGAGGTGAGAGCCAGAGGCCTCTCCCGAGTTTGTCTGGGTCTGACGTTGTGTGGGCACGCCGCTGGGAGTGCCTTAGCTCCGGGGTGGGAATGGCGGGGGTCACAGCACACATTTCCTATCCCTGGGCTCCCTGTCTGTGGGCAGTTTGTGTCCCGCGCTGCATCCGCAGTGCCCGGTGCCTTGTTTAGCACCCTGGAAGTGGCACTGGAGAGAGGCTGTTCCTGACCTCGTGCCGAGGTCAGCGCTGTGTGAGGGCTCTGCTCCAGCCAGCCCAAGGTTCCCACAGCCAGAGGAGCAGCTCTTCAGCCCAGCCCAAGGCCCCGCTCTGCAGAGACCCTCAGCAGAGGGCCTTGGCTTTAGGCTCTGGATGGAGTCCCGCCTGTGGCTCCCTGCCCCTGCGTTGGGGAGAGGTCAGGTGCCAAGGCCAGCAGAGGCGGTGGGCTCTGCGCTCTTGCGTGCTGGGGATGGGGAGGTGTGCCGAGCCCCGCAGCCATGTTTCTCCCTGACTCTGCTTTTCTGGCCAGTTTCCCGTTTCGGACAAGGTCCGCGAGATGCGTGAAACTGAAAGGAAAATGGAATTGCACTTGACTTGGACAAGAGTGCTGGAGAAGGTGAGCATTTCTCCTTCCTTGCTCCTGGGCCAGAGAAGGAGAACAAGCCTGCCGGCTGCGGGCTCTGTCCCACCACAGCGTGAGGGGCGGGAGGACCACGCGCCTGGGTCATCGCCCGTCAGGGCCTGAGAAAGCCCTCGGCCCCCACCTCCCCCCGCAGCCCCACAAACACACCCAATCACTTTCCTCCTGTGAAGTGTGGCCGGGAGGAGGAACAATGTCTTCTGGGTTCCCTTGCCCAAGCTCCCTCCTTCTGCAGGGCAAGTGATGTTAGGTGTGACCCTACAGTCTCAAAGAAGTTCAGAGTCAGGCAGCTTGCGAGCAGGGAAGTGGTTGGGGAGAGACTTCCGAGCATCCTCTCCAGAGACAGAGGCGAAATCTCCTCCCCTGAAGGCAATCAAGAATCCCCCGGACTCCCCTCAGAGCAACCTCCTTTTTTCAGACACTTGGAGGAGAATTTGGCATCTTTGTCATCGACAATGCCCATTTCATCGACCCTGCTTCCTGGAGCATCATGTCAGCCGTGCTCCAGAACGTCTCCCTCTTCATGGTTGTGAGCTTAGCCCCGGGCTACGCGAGAACAGAGAGCTTTCGCAAAGGCGCAGCAGACGGCACAACGTCCCAGAAAATCACCTATGTTCATCTGGACAAGCTGAACGCTTCAGATGTTGTGCAAAAGGTCTGCAAGGACCTCGGAGTGTTCAGCGTCTCCAGGGATCTGGTGAGGTGAGTTGGAGACAGGGGAGCTCTCCCCGGGGGCTTGAACCTCTGCCAGCCCTGGTGGGGAATCATCCTCCGCCCCAAGGAAAGGGAGCGCAGGGGGCTGGAAGCATCACCGACTCCAGCGAGTGCCAGACATGGGTGGCCTGTTCTGCCTCAGCCTGGCAAGTGTGAGCTGAGAGTGGGCAACTCTGAGACCCAAAGCCTGGGAGGTGTCAGCCCTTCGCTGCTGCACAGGGAGGAGGGAGGTGGAGTCCCGAGCCCCGGCGTGTCGGGGTGTGGAAAGAAAGGCCTTGGTGTGAGTGGCTGGGCTGTGGGGGAGATTCCCTGGGGCAGAGTCCGCCCTGCTGCCAGAGAGGGTCTGGGCTCCTGAGGAGAAGAGAGGCAGGGCTCGCCTGTGGGCATTGCCCGCAAGTCTTTTCCCACGGACTTCAGCGACGGCTGGAGGTTCAGGGGGCCCAAAAGCCCAAGGCAGCGGGAGGACGGTCCCTTTCCCAAGTGAGCTGCAGCTGTGATGAAAATGAGTGACTGAGTGACTGGCCATCCACCTGAGCTGTGTTTCACCTGACTTTCCTTGTGCTGCTCACTGCCGGCTCTGCTCCTGTGCAGGTTCCTGATGCAGAGAAGCTCAGGGATCCCATATTACTGCGAGGAGCTGCTGCGCTGCCTTCGTTCCAACAACATGCTCTCATTCTGCCCCCGGAGCCCGGCTGGAAAAGCAAAGGAGGACTGGGAGAGCCTGATCAGTAAGCACCTTTGCCGCCAGTAGCGAGCTGCTGTGGCGCATTCTGCGCAGCACAGTCTTGCCCCATCGTTCCCCCGTGGGTCTGGGCAGAGTCAGATCCTGCAGCTGTGCTGATGTTGGTCTGGCAGAGGTGTTGGCTCCTCTGCGCCTTGCTGTTGGGACAGGCAAAGCAAGGGGCTAGCGAGTTCTGGGGGCTTGGAGGGGCCTCCATTCTTGGGGCGGGGGTTGCAGGGCTAAAACACAAGGGAAATTGTTCTGGAGCACACGTGTTCCTGGTGTTTCTTAGGCATTCTGACGGGCACGGAATTTACCTTGGCCAAACGCTAGCTCACTTGAGAACAAACCCCAGCTTGAGGTGAGGGATAGGCCCGGGGAACTTGAGTGCGAAACCATAAATCCCCACAAGGGTGCTGGTAACAGAAGAGAACGGTGGTGATGCCATCCGAGAGAGCAATGCCGGCCAGAGTGACGTGGCCTTGGGAAGAGCCAGGACTGAGGCTACATTTTGCGTTATCACCGGCAAGTTCCCGGGCTGTGGAGCTTGCGCTGCAATGTCGGAGGCAGCAATGCTGCTGCTTCCTGCCCCAGGGCATTCAGTCGCCCCCTGGGAAGTCTGGAAGCCTTGGCTGGAGGAGGGTGTGGGAAAGATGCTCTGAAGGCAGAACATCTCTGGGAGGGCTGTGCAAAGAAAGGCTTGCAGTGCAAACGGTTTTGCTCAGCTTCACGAGCACGTTCAGCGCGGGCAGGTCCGTGCGCGTGCACTGGACCATGTCAGGTGGGACTTGTCCCATCCCAGGTGCTTTTGGAAACGTTTGCAAGTTGCAGGTCACTTTGCAAATTGCCTTATTGGTGCTCTCCCGCTCCACCCAGCATCTGCAGCGGAGGCTTCATCCCTCGCAGCACCCAGGAGCTCCAACGTGAGGAATGATGGCAGGGTCTGCACCATCAGGCCAGGCGTCAACCTGGAGAACACCGTGCTGCCCGTCCCCCTGAAAGGTGAGGGGCCGAGCGCCACTCTGAGGCTGGCGGCCGTGCTGGGGCCCCTTCGCGGGGCATGGGCTGGAGGGAGGCTGAGCATCCGTGTGCCACAGAGTCACCCTCTCGGCGTGGAAGGGGGCTCCGGTCCCCCCAGAAAGAGGCCTGGGGCTGCGGGCAGCCGCTTTCCCCTCTGGCTGTGGACCAGCTGTGAGCCTGCTGGCTGCTTTCCATCAGGAGGCAGGAGAGAAAAGGTGATCGTGCAACACTAAAATGGCTCCCTTTTCTCACAGAAGCAAATCCTTTGCTGGGAAAAAGCTTTGACTTGCACCTGTCCCAACTTTGGAAGCGGATTCTACACTGCTGTTCTCTTTTTAAGTTCCCCAGCTAATGCTGGCCTCAAGGCACTTGATCCAAACCAAAAGAAAGGAATAGTATTGCCTGGCCAAGTGAAGGCAACCGTTGTGGGGAGCTCTGAGTCCACCTGTGAGGTGGGGAAAGTTCTCGGAGTGCACTGTTGGGCACAAACCTCCTCCAGATCTGGTACGGTGCATCCTGGGATGCACAGACCTGCTGGGTCCTGCCCTCCCCACCCCGGGTGGGGGAGCGTTTGTTTGAGCCTCTCGCTTATCCCCAGGTCTCGTGGCCTGCAATTCCATCAGGAGTGGAGCCGATTTGAAGACGCCCATCCCAGGAGTTCCGAGGAGTCCTAGGGAGACGAGGCCAATGTCTACCCCGTCTCGTGTTGAACCTTTCCAGCCTCTCCAGCCTCAGCGCAGGGAAGAGGCAAGAGAGACGTGTTGCTGCTTCTTGACAGAGATCGCGCTGACTCAGCTGGATCGGATGAAGCCGCTGAAGCAGATGATCTTGAAGTTCGCGGCGGTCATCGGGCCAGTGTTTACCACACAGCTGCTGTCGCACATCCTTCCCGCGGGCGTCCGGCAGCAGATGAATCCCCTGCTGGACATGCTGGTGAGCGACAAGATCCTGAAGTGGCTGAAAACCCGGGAGGCACCGGAAGATGTGCAAGATCCTCCTGAGGGGCCAGCGACCTCTTGGCAGGCAGAGCGCGGTAAGTGGTAGCAGGACAGTGGACAAGGGAGCTCCCAGCTGTGTCCGGCGGGGTTCCCTGGGGCATGGTGGGCTTCTCCCGCTGTGACGGGCGGCTGGAGCTCAGGCAGGCATGGCTGTGTGGGATGCGTTGGTCAAAGACCTTTCAGGCCAGATGCAAAGCCCACTAGCTTTGTGCTGGAGGGAACTTCCCACTAAGCGCCCTCCCAAGTGCCTCTGCTCCCCTGCCTCCAAGCGCTGCTCATTGCGCGGGCATGGGAGGGCCTGTGGAGTCCCTGACATCCTCTCCCAGCTGCCTGCAGCCTCCAGATCAAAGATGCCCTCCAGAGTGCCCCGGGGCCTTTGACAGGCTTTTATACACCTTGGATTGCCCTGTGGCACTGGAGGAAGCTCAGGAGGCTGGGGACTGCCTTGCCAAGAGCCGGGAGAAAGCGCTGGCTGGGGCTTGCTTTGGCTGGTGGCAACATGCCCAGCTCCTGCCTGGAGTGCAGCTGAGCCCCGTGTCCCCAGGGCTGGGCTAGCGCCAGCGAGGCCAGCCAGGCCCTGTCTCCCCCATATCCCCAGGGCTGGGCTAGCGCCAGCGAAGCCAGCCGGGCCCTGTCTCCCCCATATCCCCAGGGCTGGGCTAGCGCCAGCGAGGCCAGCCAGGCCCTGTCTCCCCAGGTCCCCAGGGCTGGGCTAGTGCCAGCAAGGCCAGCCGGGCCCTGTCTCCCCCGTATCCCCAGGGCTGGGCTAGTGCCAGCGAGGCCAGCCAGGCCCTGTCTCCCCGTATCCCCAGGGCTGGGCTAGTGCCAGAGAGGCCAGCCGGGCCCTGTCTCCCCGTGTCCCCAGGGCTGGGCTAGTGCCAGCAAGGCCAGCCGGGCCCTGTCTCCCCGTGTCCCCAGGGCTGGGCTAGTGCCAGCAAGGCGCGGGCGCTTTTTCCCCGTGCTCAAGGCTGGGTGTGCAGCAGCGCGGGGTTGCTGCCAAGGATGCCCACCACAGAGTGACTCTCGTTCCCCAGCGGGTACGGCCCCAAGCCCAAGCCCCAGCTCGGGCTGATGCCAAGGCCCTTTGCATTGCAGGTGTGCAGACCACAGAGCAGCCGTCTGGCGCCCTGGCCTTCTGTGTCCCGCTGCTGCAAGAGGCCGCCTACGAGCTGTGGCCCCAGAGACAGCGGGTCGCCCTACACCGCAAGTGTGCCGCCTTCCTGGAGCGGCACGCACAGAGATGCAAGAGCTGCGGCCAAGGGGATTTCGTGGCCTTCCACCGCTTCGCTGTCACCAGCAGCCAGGAGGGAGGGAGCTGTCGGGACCCTGCTGACCAGGGCGACTCTCGCAGCTGGGAGGCCTTGGTGCTGGCTGGAGAGCAGCTGAGGAGGGAGAGGACCCACGCCGCTGGGGGTACGCTGTGCACCGTGCTCCACAGCCCGGGCCCTGCAGGAGCCCAGGGGGAGGCGCTGGGGATGGGCTGGGAGTGGGTCTGCCAGGGACGAGCCCAGGAGCTGAGGACAACCACCGCAGACTGTCCTCAGCGTGTCGGCACCCTTGAGAGGGTCCTTGCAAGCCCACTGGGAGAGGGAGGGCGGCTCTTACCCTGGGGGAGGCGAGGAGGTGTCTAATCCCCTCTTTTCTTTGCAGATGCTGGAGAACACCAGGTTTTTGTTGAGGAGGATTTGGGGTGAGCAGAGAGGGTTTGATTCTTTGTAAAGGCAATGAGCTCAGGCTCTCCAGAGGAGACCAAGGAAGTGCCGGCATTTGGCTGCCGGCTGTGACTCTAGCTTAGGGAAGAAGCTTTCTGTGGGGTGGGAGCTGGGAGGAGACGGCCATGGAGAGGAGACGGTGCTCGAGGAAGCCCGTGGGCTCCGAGCGATGGTCACGCTACACTGGAGCAGGCCTTGCTTTCCAGTTCCTAGACAGGAGCGACAAAATGTGCAAGGGAAAAGCCACCCCGGGGAGCCGGGTGGTTTGCCTGTGGGAGGTGACAGCAAGCCCAGCTTGTCTCTTTCTCCCTACCTACAAAGCACCTGTAGGAAGCGTGGCTGCCCGTGGGCTCGTGCCCTGCTTTGAGCAAAGAGGTTTTGATGCCGTCTCTGTGGGGAGAAAGACCAGTCTGGCTGATGCCGGTGTATTCTTTGCTCTCTTCTTCCCCTGGGAACTGTAGCGTGGCAGAGCGCGATCAGAGAACGGAGCTGCCCAGCGAGAGCAATGGGAAGCACAACGGCGACTGCTCCTGCCAAGCCATCGTGGAATCGGTGCTGGTGCCTTTGGCTCGGCACTGCCTGGCAGCGGGCGATGCTGGCCGAGCCTTTTACTACCTTCTGGAGTCTGCGGCCGGCTACCTGCACGTCTCCGACTGCTACATGGTGAGTTGCCTCGTTTGCCAGCACCCACTGTGCACGGAGCCCCCTGGGTGGCCTGGCTCTGGGCAGGACAACGTCACCGCTGCAGTAGGGCCTGCCTCGAGGGGACCTTGGAAGGGAAATGCTGGGGTCAGAGCCCGACTTTTTCCTCCGCTTTGCCTCTTGTGTGGACAGAGACACAGGCCAGCGTGGCCTGAGCACGAGGGGCATTAGCAGGGAGGAGGGCTGAAGGATCACTGGTGCCTGTGCTCTGAGCCAGCGTGACTGTGTTTGGGTGGGCATCGCCAGGGGCAGAATCAGGCCCTCGTAAGACAGAGGCCAGAGGCAATGGGGGAGGACAAGGCCGGCCATGGGCTCTGCACCCACGCTCACCTGCTCTCCGTCTGCTTGCGCAAAGGCCCTCATGAAGCTGAAAGAGGCGGAGGTCCTGAGGAAGACCAAAGCGATTGTGACAGCCCGCTTTGAGGAGGCCACCTTCTTCAGCCTCAAAGGGGAGGTAAAGAGACGGGGAGGTCTGGGGGGTCTCCTGGGGGATGGAGCTGGATGTCTTCCCCAGCTGCAGGGGATATCCCTGGCCCCTCCAGCCACTGGCAGACTCCTGCAGCCCCTTGGGCCACTTGACCACGTCAGGGTGTTTCCCTTCTCCTCTGCAGGTCTGCTGCCGTATGAACCACATAAAGCTGGCAAAGAAGATGATCAGGGAGGCTTTGAGCCTGCTCGAGAGGCACTTCCCCCGGAGCTCCTTCGGAGCCTTCATCAAGTCTCAGGTGGAGAAGTTGCCGTGTGCCGCTTTTGTCAGAAGAGCAGCCTCCCTTCCGCAGGAGATCCGGTAAGAAGCAGAACTGAGACCCCAGGGGAGGAAGAGCCATTTCCTACCCAGTCCCAGGCATGTGGGCCCAGACCGGCCAAGCCTTGAGGCCACCCCTGACCTGACGCAGGGCCCTTACGGGACCCAGGCATTAAGGAGCCATGTGCGGGTAGAGCGGGGAAGGACAGAGCCCCACACTCCCTCCCCGCCGTGCGCAGTCATGGCGAAGGAGCACACCTTGGGGTAAAAAGCAGCTGGAGCAGGGGCTGTGTCAGCTTCCCCCCAGCGGCACTTCTGTGTTTGCCCCCTTCCGCTCCGGCAGCCCTCCCTCCGGCAGCTCCCTTTCCTCCGAGGAGGTGCAACTGCCTTGTCCGCCGCCCTGCTTTCCCCCGGCCCTGCCCCATTGAGCCCTGTGCGGCAAGAGCCTCTGGGCCCAGCAGTGTCTCTTGCGTGGCAGGAGGAAGAGGCTGGCCTCGCTGCTGCGGCAGAGCTGCTGCCTTTCCTTACTGGAGCAGCTCTTCCGCCTGGAGGGCACGTCCCGCGGACGGAGGTTCTCCGACCTGGCAGCGCGCATGAAGGCCAACACGGACAGGGAGGCGGACTCGTATCAGGCAGCAGACTCCCGTCACAGATAGACTCGGGACACTGACAGATGCCGGCACAGACGCAGGTACAATTAGCCATGCAGGTACCATTGAGATACCGTCACAGACACCGGCACCAATGTAGGCAGAGACACCGGCACCGACACCGTTAGAGACCCCGCTGTCCCTCCCGTTGCTGGGGCAGGTGCCCTCGTGGAGGCCACGGCAGACACAGATGCCACTGCAGATACCCTTGCATGCGCCGGGCAGAGGCAGGCCAGCGGGAAGGCAGGCACCGCGGAGCTCGGTCCTTGCCAGAGAGTGTTTCCCCAGCTGCTGCTCTCGCCTGTCTCTCAGGATTCCAGCAGGCCTCCTTTCCCATGCGCTTTGATCTTTCCCACATCAGGGCAGGAATCTCCAGCAGGTTCCACGAGACCCTGGCAGGCCTGTGTGATCTAAGCACAGATGTTCTCCTTGTCAGGCACACAGAAGTGAACAACAAGGTGTGATACAGGTGCTTTCCACACCTCAGCTGTAGGTCCCTGGCGCGTGTTTCCAGTTCTGCTGCCAATCTCCTGTTGTGTTCCCACAGCCCAGAAGGAAGGTGCAGCCCGTGGAGAGCCCACCCTGGAGCAGGCTCCTGGAGAGACCTGTGGCCTGTGGAGCGTCGCCCCTGCAGGAGCAGGTTTGCTGGCAGGAGCGGGGAGACCCACGCTGGAGCAGTGCCCCGACCCTGCCCCACAGCGGCCCCACACCTGGGGGACAGACCCACACCTGGGGGACGGACCCACGGATGGACAACCCCCCCCGCCTTCCATCCCTGTTCTGATAAAGTGGTCCTGACACCGGACGCCTGGGTCCACTTGTGTTGGGGGTCTGAGGGGGGTACTTGTGGGGACTGGACGCCTGGGTCCACTTTTGTTGGGAGGCTGGGGGAGGTAGCTGGAGGGTCCGCACGCCTGAGTCCCCTTTTTCAGTGGGGCCCAGGGGCCTGGGTCCACTTGCCCCTGGGTCCCCTTTTGTTGGGCGGGTGGGGTACTTGGGGGGCCCAAATGCCTGGGTCCTGTTTTGGGGGGGCAATCTCCGGCTGTTTGTTATTTTTGAGCCCAGCCCTGGGGAGAGTGAAAACGGGGGCTTTGAGGATTTTTTTTTTGTAATTCCCCCCCCAAATGAGACTGTCTCCCCCTCTCATCCTGCAGAGAAAATCGCCACGAAGCTTTCGGAGACGCTGGAGGCAGCCATGCAGCTCTGAGGACGAGGCGTTTATTATATATATGTATATATTTTAAGTGAGAAATTGTTAAAATAATTAAAAAGCCTTTTCTGAAATAAAAGCATGGGCGGAACGGGGGGGTGTTGGGGAGGTGTGATTTTGGGGGGGGGGGGGTGTGTGTCCTGAGAGGTCTCTAAACGAGGAGGTTGGAGCATGGAGGCTTTGGGAGTTCTGGGGGGAAGGGGAGGGCACCCCTAATCCCCATGGAGGTTTATTTTAAGGGGCTCCCCCATCAGCTTCGGGGGGGTCAGAATGTGGGAGACACCCCCGAATTTGGGGGGTACACCCTGATATTCCAGCAGACTCAGCTGAGGCAAGACTCGGCTCCCAGAGGGGCTCAGTAAACCCCAAGATTGGGATTGAGGGGGGCTCAGCTGGGGGGGGGGGGGACACAGTCAGAGAGGAGGGTGCACCCCCATTATTGAGGGCACCCCTGATTATTCAGGGCACACCATTTCCACCTCCCAGCCTTCCCCATCCCCTATAAGGCAGCCCACATCCCCCCTAACACCAAATAAGCCCCCCCTAAACCTGCAGAGCACCTCAGACCCCCACCGCTGCACCCTGGGGTCCCACTGGTCCCCAAAACCCCTTTTATGCCCCCAAAATAGAACGTTGTCTCCCTTAAGTTGTCCACCGTCCCCCTCACGGCATCTTTGGTTGTGCAGGCGGGTGGTGAAATCCTCCCTGGGGTTGTGGGGCACAGGTTTCCCCCTCGTCCCGTACCCCAGGGCCTGGTTGAGGGGAGTTCACCCTCAGCCGCAGCAGCCATTTGATAGCCTCTTCCTCCCCCCTGAGGGAAGGGCTCTGGTGGCGCCTTACGAGGGGCAGGGTCAGCACATGTGCTTTACATCCCTTCTTTTGGTAAAACCGGCTATTTTGGGGGGTTTGGGGAAGTTTTTATCTTGTTTTTAACCGTCCAAGCCAAGCGGCGCGGCCATTTTGTGGCCCTGAGGGGGAAGGGGGCAGGGGCGCTTTTCCCGCCTTTTTCACCACCTGAGGGGAGCCTTCTCAGGAGCGAGGGGGCGGGGCGAGTGCGGCCGCTGGCCCAATGGCGGTGCGAAGAGGGGGCAGTGGGCGGGATGAGAGCTGTGGGCGGGCCAATGGGCAGTGGTGTTTGCCGGGGTGGGCGGTGCCACCGCGAGCACATGGGCAGAAGGGGAGGGCGCGCAGGCGGAAGGGCAGCCTGGTATCGGCGGTGCCGCCGGGTGGTTTTAAGGGGTCCCGGGGGGTTTGTGGCCCTTTTGAAGGGGGGGAAAAGCGAGGAGGGGATGCGGGAGAGGGCGATGGGGACGGCCTCGTCGTGGTTTGAGCCCCCTGGGTGCTTCTTTTTCCTTCCGAACGGCTGTGAGAAATGTCCCTGAAGAAGCGCTGCAGAGTGTCGGGCTTCTCTCAGGTAAGGGGCTACCCTTCCCCACCCCCCCATTTCCTTTTTCTCCTTTCTCACCCTTCTCTCTCCACTTTTTCCCCCTTTTCTTCCCTTTTCCCCTGGTGAGTGTGGGGTCCAGCATCTCCCTGGGGGAGATGACTGGGGGGGGGAGGGGGACGCTGGGGATGAGGGTTTCAACCTGACCCGGATCTGAGGCACAGCCAGGTGCAGAGGAAGGTGGAGAGGTGTTCCCAGGATGAAGTCAATGAGAATGTGGGGTGAGGGTCACCTCCTTCCCTCCTTCTCCAGGGGAGATGTATTTCAGCCCCTCTGTTATCAGTATTTCCCTCGTCTGCACCCTGCAGGTGGGTGAGCTGGTCCAGTTCCTGCTTGTGAAACAGCAGAAGAAGATCCCCATCAAGAGGGTGGGTGAGATGAGGGGAGCCCCCACGTCCCCCCCCTCCCCAAGTTTATTGCCCCAATATCCAGGCAATTCCCTCCCCTTTTTCCCCATAGATATCTTGAAGGAAGTCATTTGGGAATACAGAGATGTCTCCTCAGAGATGGTCAGCCGGGTGGGCAGGCCACTGCAGCAGGTGAGGGGGGAGGCAAAGAGTGGGGTGTGGGGGGGGTGTTTTCTGGGGGGGAAGGTTCCCTGTTAGATTAACCCTTCTTGCCCTGCAGGTCCTTGGGCTGCAGCTGGTGGAGATGGACACCAAACACCACATTTACATCCTCACTAGTGACCTGCTCCCACCAAGGTGAGAAGCTGTGCTAGTGGGGGGTCTTTCTCCCCCCCACGGGGGGGGAGGCATTTTGGGAGGGGGCAGACCCCGTTAGAGATTCCCTGTCCCGGTTCAGGGCGATGATACTCCTCTGTGACCCCCCTCCCTCCAGGGACACCCAGACAGCCAAGCTGGGGCTCCTCGTGGTCATCCTCAGCTTCATCTTCATGAAGGGCAACTCGCCCAAAGATAGTGAGGCCTCCCCCCACTTCCCCTTCGTGCCCCTTCCCCCCATTGGCATCCCCTTTTCCAGGTGCTGTCTGGAGGTTTCTTGGCCGGCTCTGGCTGCAACCAGGGTAGAACATGAGAGATAATGCGGGATGGGGCTTGTTAGTGCTGCCCCTCGTTAACCCTGTTGGCCCCAGGGAGTGACAGGAGGTTTTTGGTATATAAAAGTATATATACTTTTGGGTATATGAAGAAGCTGGTGATGGAAGAGGGAAGAGCTTGTGTGGCAGAAGTGGGTTGGGGTTTGGGGCGGGAGAGGGGATTTTGGCAGGGGCAGTGAGGGTGGGATGGAGAGGGTTTTTTGGGGGGGAGGGCATTTTGGGTGGGAAGGGGGGTTTTTGGGGTGTGGGTTTGGGGTGGGAGGGTTAAGAGAGGGGGTGTTCTTTGGAAAGGAGGGTTTGGGAGAGGGCCTTTTGGGATGGGGGGAGTTGAGGGTGGGTTTGGGAGGGTTAGGGAGAAGGGGTTGGGAGAAGGAGGGTTGGGGTTGGGTTTTTTGAGCTGGTAAGGGGAGTTTAGGATGGGAGGGGATTTTGGGGTGGAGGGTTGGGAGGAGGGGTAATCTTTAGGGTGGGGGATGTGAGAGGGTTTTTTTGGGGTGGGGGTTTGGGAGAATGGGGGGTTTTCGGCTGTGTGGGTGGGGAGAGAGGGGAGTTTGGGGTGGGAGAAGGTTTTTTTGGGGATGGAGGAGGTGGGAGAAGGGGCCGTTTTGGGGGGGTAGGGTGGGAGAAGGGGTGATTTTGTAGTTCCCCCATTTTCCAGCCCCCGGTGCGCACAGAGCAGCACCAGCCCCATCTGTGTGGTTTATACTGTACTGCAGTGAAAACCACCTGAAAACGACTGCCTCCCCCTCCCCCCCCAAACCCAGTGGCTCGAGGGGTCTGTCACGGGGCCAGGGAGTGCAAGCACCCCCCAAAATGTGCTGGAGGGGAGGGGGTCACCACCTCACACACCCACCCCCCTCATCACCCTCGTAGGTACCTGGAGATCACCCCCATCCCCCTGATGGACCCCCCCTTGGAATTCAAGTACCAGTGGGGGCCAAGGAGACCTCTAAGAGGGACGTGCTGCGCTTCGTGGCCAAGGTGAGGCTGTTGGGTGGGGGGGGAGCAACTCCGGATTTTGGGGGGGGGTCCTGGGGCTGGATTTGACCCCCTTCCCTGTTTTTGTGTGTGTGTCATTCCTTCCCCCCCCCCCCAGGTCCAAGGGAAGGACCCCATGTTCTGGACGAGTCAATACAATGAGGCTGAGGCCACCCCCTAATTCCCACACCCCCACAATAGAGGCCCTTTTGGGGTGCAGCCCCACAATCTCCAGGCTGAGTGCTTCGTTAAGGCAAGGTTTAATTGGGGAGGGAGAGCCTTAATTTGGGGAGGCCCCCAAAATTAAGG
Source organism: Numenius arquata (assembly GCF_964106895.1). Taxonomy (NCBI): domain Eukaryota; kingdom Metazoa; phylum Chordata; class Aves; order Charadriiformes; family Scolopacidae; genus Numenius; species Numenius arquata. The sequence continues at coordinate 125,112 of NW_027414091.1, forward strand.
CCCCCCAACCTCCTCAGTAATGCTCAGGGACGGTGACCAGGGCTTTGGCTGGGAGGGCGGCTGATGTCGATGTTCTGCAGGGCAAAATGGGGCTCGGGGGGGGGTTCCCCTAAATCTACTGCCCCCCCAATTTCAGGGGGTTTAATGAGATCCCCTCTTTTGGGTTTTTTTTGGGGGGTCCCCCCTTACCTGGGGCTGCACGCGGTGGGTGTTCACTGCCTCCCCCTCGTACTCTGGTTCCCCGGGAGGCAACAGCGTTTGGGGAGTGGGGAGCCTCCTTTTTGGGGGTGGTGTCCCGGTTTTGGGGGTCACACCCAGGGAGGGGACAGTCCCCTTTTTGGGGAGATTGTGCCCTTTTTTGGGGGGAGACAGGGTGGGCACTCCCATGGGGTGGGGTAACCCCTGGCCACACCCCCCCTTGATGGGGGCTCCTGGGGCTGTGGCCTGGCCCCTTAGCCCCACCCCCCATGTGGGTGTGTCCCCCCTTAGCCCCACCCCCCATGTGGGTGTGTCCCCCCTTAGCCCCACCCCCCATGTGGGTGTGTCCCCCCTTAGCCCCACCCCCCATGTGGGTGTGTCCCCCCCTTAGCCCCACCCCCCGTGGGTGTGGCCTTCCAGCTCTTGTGGGCGGGGCTCACTGCCTTAGCCCTGCCTCTTGCAGAAGGCCCTGTGGGTGTGACTTGTTTCCCCTGGCTCCACCCCTTTGTGTCCACCCCTCATGTGGGGGTGTGGCTTCCTCCCTTAGCCACAGCCCTTTCCTTCAGCTCCACCCCTTCTCCCTTAGCCATGGCCCTTTGTCCCAGCCTGTAGTAGCCCTTGGGGGTGTGGCTTCTTCCCTTAGCACCGCCTCCCTTGGCCCCACCCCCTTTCCCTAACCCCACCTGTCTAGGGGTAACTCACACTGGTGGGTGTGGCCTTGTCCTTTAGCCCCACCTCCTCCCTGAGTCTGTGGGTGTGGCCTCACAGAGCCCCACCCCCTTTCCTCAAGCCCTGCCCTTACCTGGGGTGACTCTGGTGGGTGTGGCCTCCTTTCTTAGCCCCACCCCCTTTCCCTTAGCCCCACCCCTACCTGATTTGCTGGGTGGGTGTGGCCTCAGCCCTGCCCCTGGCCCTGCCCCTCCCACCACCCTCCCTGTGCCCCCCTGCCCCCCCAGCCTGTCTCTGCTTGGTCCCACCTCACAGACATGTCCTGCCCCCCCTGCTGTCTCCGAGGGAAGACCCCCGTGTCCCCCTCGATGTGGGTTGAGCTTCACTTGCTGGGGGAGGGTGTCTGCATGGGTTTTTTCGGGGGTTGAGTATGATTTTTGGGGGACACCCCCCCATAACCCCCCCCCCAAAGGATTCTACTCTTAGTGTCGCTTCTCTCCCCCCAGGGTCTCACCTTGATGTTCCCCTCGATGATGGCGGGGTCGACGCAGATGGATTCCACAGAGAGAACCTGGATGGGGGGAAAAAGCTCTCCTGCAGTCCTGTGTGATGAGTCTGCCAGTTCTCCTGTGTCTCCACCCCCTGCCCAGACCCAGAGGGACGTGGACAGGATTGAGGTCACTCCTGTGAACCTCATGAAGTTCCACCAGGACTTCATGTGTAAGAAGTGCAAGGTCCTGCCCCTGGGTCACAGCAATCCCAGGCACAAATCCAGGCTGGGTGGAGAATGGCTGGAGAGCTACCCTGAGGAGAAGGACTTAGGGGTGTTGGTGGGTGAGAAGCTCCACATCAGCCAACAATGTGCCCTGGCAGCCCAGAAAGTTCCCCCCATCCTGGCCTGCATCCCCAGCAGCATGGCCAGCAGGGCGAGGGGGGGTATTCTGCCCCTCTGCTCTGCTCTGGGGAGACCCCCAGGAGCGCTGCCTCCAGCTCTGGGGCCACCAGTATCAAAGGGTCATGGAGCTGTTGGAGCGGGGCCAGAGGAGGCCACGGAGATGCTGGGAGGGCTGGAGCCCCTCTGCTGTGAGGACAGGCTGAGAGAGTTGGTGGGGGGTTCAGCCTGGAGAAGAGAAGGCTCCAGGGAGTCCGTAGAGCCCCTTCCAGTCCCTCAAGGGGCTCCAGGAAAGCTGGGGGGGACTCTTGATCAGGGAGGAGAGCCATAGGAGGAGGGGGAAGGGTTTGACACTGGAAGAAGGGAGATTGAGATGAGATGTGGGGAGAAGATTGTTTGCTGTGAGGGTGGTGAGACCCTGGCCCAGGTTGCCCAGAGAAGCTGTGGCTGCCCCGTCCCTGGAGGGGTTCCAGGCCAGGTTGGACGGGGCTTGGAGCAGCCTGGTGTGGTGGGAGGTGTCCCTGCCCAGGGCAGGGGGAGGGACTGGAGGGGCTTTAAGGTCCCTTCCAACTCTATCCATTCTGTGGTTCTGCGATCTCAAGAGCGTGCTGGTGTGTTAATGCAGGCCACCAGAGTCTCTTCAGAGGTACTTCTGTTCTGCAGGTCAGGTGCCCAGCTGGTTCCGAGTCCCAGGATGAGCCAGCTCCTGCCGACAGTTTTAGCTCCGAGGATGTGACAGAATGGAAACCATCCTTGTGGTGGACCCCAACCCTCAGAGGTGCGGACGTGTTGGTGACATCCCCCTGGCCCAGAGACGTGGGGAGTTTTGCCAACAGCCTGGTAAGGATTGTCTTTTCTGCTGGAATGGGTTTCCAGCTGGATTTCACAAAGGATTGCCTTTCTGCTGGCTGTGTCTCTCTGCAGAGGGGTGCTCCTGATTGTTTGGATTTACCCCTGTCAGGGCTTTGGAGGAGAACTGGCTAAAACAGCTTTCTCTCTCTGGAGATCACCAGCATTTGGGTAGAAAAGCAGCGGTTCAGTCAGTAAAGCTTCTGGTTAGCGCTGCGCTCAGGCCGTGGAGCTCCATCTCCTGGAGGTACATTTCCTTTGGACCCAGCGTTTTCGGGACCCAGCATTGGACAGCTGAGCCTGTCCGAGTCTCACAGACTGGAGCCCGTTGGGATGGTGACGCTGGAGCTGCGGTCTGTGAACCAAGTCTGATCAACCTTATTATAATAATATAAGTTGACAATCGATATGGGTAAGGGACATCTCCTTGGCCGGGCGGCCCCCGTGGACCAGCCAACGAGAGGTAGCTTTGGGGTGCCTTTTGATGGGATTGTGCCATCTCTGTCCGGTCTGACCCACCGGCTGACGTGGACACGTCCTTTCCGTACACAGCTGGACGTGTCTGCAAGGGTTGGTGATCCGCCAGCTGGGAGTCAGCTCCTGATGTTCAGAATTTTTGGAGGCTGCTGCTGTGAAAAAGTGAAAAAAAGGTGCTTTTGAGGATAGAGTGGCCAGGAAAGGCTGCAGCCCCAAAGTCTGGGTGGCAATGCAAGTAGTTCCCAGAGACCTTGAAAGAAAGCAAGAGTTGTTCTGGCTGACGCCTTCATTGTGGGAGCCGCCTCCAGACATTCGGATTTTTTAGAGGCCAGTGCTGTGAAAAAAATGAAAAAAAAGGTAGTATTGAGGATAGAGTGGCAAGGAAAGGCTGCAGCCCCAAAGTCTGGGTGGCAATGCAAGTAGTTCCCAGAGATGTTCAAAACAAGCAAGAGTTGGTCTGGCTGCCACCTTGGTTGTGGGAGTCAACTCCTGCCTTTTGTAATTTCTAAAGGCTGGTGCTGGGAAAAAGGTAAAAAAAAAAAAGGTGGCGGTAGGCTGGGAGCTGTGTCAGCAGGGGCTGTGTGGGCTGTCCCTGGAGGATGCCGGGAGCTGCCCGGGCCGGGAGGGTCTCACAGCCTGTGAGGCCCCACAGGGCAGGGCCCGGGGGAGCAGCGGCGCCGTGGCCGAGCGTGGGGGTGGCCGGCAGAGGCAGGTTGGTGGTGGTCCACTCGATGTGGAAGAAGCGGGGATGGAAGCAGCAGGCACAGGGGGCCCTCTGCAGCCCTGGGGGTGGAAAGGGAGGCGTGGTGGGCCATGGGCAGCCTCCAGGGCACCCACCGAGCCGGCCCCCATGTCCCCCATGCAGGCTGTGGGCCAGGCCCCTGGGGAGCTGGTGGCCGGGTGTTCCCCGGGGGGAGCTGCTGTGATGGCGGGGACCAGGGCTGGAAGCTGGGGAGGGGACGTGCTTGGGGGGGGGAAACGGGAGAGATAGTCCCCAGGAGTTGGGAAATTCCCTGGAAATGGGATTTACTGGGCAGGTGAGGGCAGGGATGCTCAGCCGGGCTTGTTGAACCCTCCACACCCAGTACCAAAACTGCTGGGGGGGAACAGGGGAGGTGGGATGGTGCAGGTGACCAGGGTCCTCGGGGGCGGAAGGTGGCAGAGGGGACAGGGTGTCCATACCTGGTGGTGGGGCCTGTGGGGCCCATGGGGCCGCCCCCACGGTGGGTGGCCAGGCTGCGGGGAAGGGCTGCTCCTGGCCGGGCAGTCGAACCAGGGTGGCTGAGCCTGGAAGAGAGACAGGAGCCATGGCCGCGGTCACCTCCTGTGCTCTTGTCCCCCTGGGCTGCGGGTCGGGGTTGGTCTCTGCCTTGGGTATAGAAGGTTGACCCTCCTGAGGGCCAAGAGGCCTTGCAGAAGGCTCTAGATAGGTTGGAGCACTGGGCAATCAGCAGTGGCGTGAAGCTGAAGCAGTAAAAGTGCGGGATTCTGCCCTGGGAGGGAGGAACTCTGGGCAGGAGTGTAACTGGGGAGAGGGGTGGCTGGAGAGCAGCCCTGCAGAAAGGGGTCCGGCCGGGGGTGCTGGGGGCAGCAGCTGAGGAGGAGCCATCGGTGTCCCCTGGCACCATCCTGGGGGGCATCAAACCCAGTCGAAGCAGGCGGCCAAGAGCGGGGATTGTCCCGTTGTGCTCGGCGCTGGTGCGGCCTCACCTGGAGCCCTGGGTGCAGGGCTGGGCCCCACCGTTGGAGAAGGATGGGAAGGTCCTCAAATGCCTCCAGAGGAGGGCAACCAAGCTGGTGACAGGGCTGGAAGGCATGTCCCCGAATCCTAGACTGGTTTGGATTGGAAGGGACCTGTGAGCTCACCTTGTCCCACCCTGTGCCCTGGGCAGGGACCCGTCCCACCAGACCAGGTTTTTCAAGCCCCGTCCAACCTGGCCTTGAACGCCTCCAGGGTTGGGGCAGCCACAGCTTCTCTGGGCACCGTTGGCCAGAGTCTCACCACCCTCACAGCAAAGAATTTCTTCCCCTGATCTCCTCTCAGTTTCCTTTCTGTCGGTGTCACAGAATCACACAATCACAGAATCACATTGGGTTGGAAGGGGCCTCTGCAGATCATCTAGTCCAACCCCCCCCCCCCACACACACAGCAGGTCCACCTAGAGGAGGTTGCACAGGAACTTGTCCAGGCGGGTTTTGAATGTCTCCAGAGAAGGAGACTCCGCCACCCCCCTGGGCAGCCTGTTCCAAGGCTCTGCCACCCTCACAGGAAAGAAGTTCCTCCTCATGTTTAGGTGGAACTTCCCATGTTCAAGTTTCTGCTCGTTCCCTCTTGTCCTGTCACTGGGCACCACTGAAAAAGGACCAGCCCCGTCCTCTTGACACCCACCCTTTAAGTATTTATCAGCATTGATCAAATCCCCCCTCAGTCTTCTCTAGACTAAACAGACCCAAGTCCCTCAACCTTTCCTCATGAGGGAGAAGCTCCAGTCCCCTCATCATCTTTGTAGCCCTCTGCTGTACCCTCTCCAGCAGTTCCCTGTCCTTCTTGAACCGGGGAGCCCAGAACTGGTCGCAGTGCTCCAGGTGGGGCCTCCCCAGGGCAGAGTAGAGGGGGGAGGATGACCTCCCTCGACCTGCTGGTCACACTCTTCCTGATGCACCCCAGGATGCCATTGGCCTTCTTGGCCACAAGGGCACATTGTCGGCTCATGGTCATCCTATTGTCCACCAGGCCTCCTAGGTCTTTCTCCTCCAAGGTGCTCTCCAAACCCTTCCCCCCTGTCCTATGGCTTCCCTCCCTGATGACCCAACATTACAGAATCACAGAATCGCAGAATCTTCGTGGTTGCACGGGACCTTGGAGATCATCGAGTCCAACCACACAAAGGAAAAAAAAAGGTAGCCACACCCACAACCAACCACACAGCACACCCGCCCACAAACAGACGCAAACCAACAATCTCGGGCACTAGAGCATGCCCTGGAGAGCCACGTCTAAACGTTTCTTGAATACCTCCAGGGATGGCGACTCCACCACCTCCCTGGGCAGGCTGTTCCAGTGCCTGACCGCTCTCTCGGTAAAGCAGTGCTTCCTAAGATCTAATGTAAACCTCCCCTGCCGCAACTTCAGACCATTTCCTCTGGTCCTGTCTTTATTCCCTTGGGAGAAGAGGCCAACGCCCAGCTCTCTACACCCTCCTTTCAGGGAGTTGTAGAGGGCAATGAGGTCTCCCCTCAGCCTCCTCTTCTCCAAACTAAACATGCCCAGTTCCCTCAGCCTCTCCTCATATGAGTTGTTCTCTAGACCCCCCACCAGCTTGGTGGCTCTCCTCTGGACACGGTCCAGCAGCTCAGTGTCCTTCCTGTAGTGAGGGGCCCAGAACTGGACACAGCGCTCAAGGTGAGGCCTCACCGGTGCCGAGTACAGAGGCACCATCACTTCCCTACTCCTGCTGGCCCAGCTATTCCTGATACAGGCCGGGATGCCGTTGGCCTTCTTGGCCACCTGGGCACACGGCTGGCTCACGTTAAGCCGGCTGTCCACCAACACCCCCAGGTCCTTTTCTGCTGGGCAGCTTTCCAGCCACTCTTCCCCAAGCCTGTAGCGTTGCCTGGGGTTGTTGTGACCAAAATGCAGGACGTGGCACTTGGCCTTATTAAACCTCATCCCATTGGCCTTGGCCCATGGAGCCAACCTGTCCAGATCCCTCCGTAGAGCCTTCCGACCCTCCAGCAGATCAGCACTCCCACCTAGTTTGGTGTCATCTGCAAACTTGCTGAGGGTGCACTCAGTCCCCTTATCTAGATCATCAATAAAGATATTAAACAAGACTGGCCCCAAAACTGAGCCCTGAGGGACGCCACTGGTGACCGGCCGCCAACTGGATTTCACCCCATTAATTACAACTCCCTGGGCGCGGCCATCCAGGCAGTTTTTCACCCAGTGAAGAGTACACTTGTCTATGCCATGATTCGCCAGCTTCTCCAGGAGAACGCTGTGGGGGACGGTGTCAAAGGCCTTACCAAAGTCCAGGTAGACAACGTCCACAGCCTTCCCCGCATCGAGCAGGCGGGTCACATGGTCATAGAAAGAGATCGAGTTGGTTAAGCAGGACCTCCCTCTCATAAACCCATGCTGGCTGGCGCGGATCCCTTGGCTGCCGTGCACTTGCCGTGAGAGCTCACTCAAGGTGATCCTCTCCGTGATCTTTCCCGGTACCGAGGTCGGGCTGACAGGCCCATAGTTTCCCGGATCCTCCTTCCGGCCCTTCTTGTAGATGGGCGTCACACTGGCCACCCTCCAGTCATCTGGTACCTCTCCTGTTGACCAGGATTGTTGATAGATAATGGAGAGAGGCTTGGTGAGCTCTCCCGCCAGCTCCCTGAGTACCCTTGGGTGAATTCCATCCGGCCCCATAGACTTACGCGTGTCCAGGTGCATAAGCAAATCCTTAACTACTTCCTCCTGGACTATGGGGGGGTTGTTCTGCTCTCCATCCTTAGCTTCCAGCTCAGGAGGCTGAACACCCTGGGGATAGCTGGTCCGACTATTGAAGACAGAGGCAAAGAAGGCATTAAGTATCTCAGCCTTCTCCTCGTCCTTGGTCGCAATGTTTCCCCCCTCATCCAGGAAGGGATGGAGATTCTCCCTGACTCTCTTTTTGTTGACGTATTTACAAAAGCTTTTTTTGTTGTCCCTTATATTAGTGGCCAGGCTGAGTTCCAGCTGGGCTTTTGCCTTCCTAATTTTTTCTCTGTGTAACCTAACAAGATCTCTGTACTCCTCCTGAGTTGCCTGTCCCTTCATCCAAAGGTGGTAAACCTTCCTTTTTTCCCTAAGTCCCATCCAGAGCTCTTTGTTCAACCAGGCCGGCCATTTTCCCCGCCCTTTAATTTTGCGCCTCATGGGGACAGCCTGCTCCTGGGCCTTTCGGATTTCCTTCGCCAAGAGCGTCCAGCCTTCCTGGACCCCTTTGCCCCGCAGGATTATCTCCCAAGGGACCCTCCCAACCAGGGTTCTGAACAGGCTAAAGTGCGCCCTCCGGAAGGCCAAGGTGGAGGTTTTGCTAACCCCCTTCCTTACCTCCCTAAGAATTGAAAACTTGACCGTTTGATGATCGCCAAGACCAAGACGGCCTCCGACCTCCACATCTCCCACTAGTCCTTCTTTGTTTGTGAAAAGTAGGTCTAGCGAGGCGCCTCCCCTAGTAGGCTCTCCTACCGGTTGTGTAAGGAAGTTATCTTCCATACACTCAAGGAACCTCCTAGCCTTGCCTGCTCTCTGCTGTGTTCTATTTCCAGCAGATATCCGGTAGGTTGAAGCCCCCAACCAGAACAAGGGCTGGCGATGGCAAGACTTCAGCCAGCCGCTTACAGAATACTTCATCAACGTGCTCATCCTGGTTGGGTGAGCTTTGGGACTGAGGCATGGCTAGGAAAGGGAGGCAGGTTCATCGCTCTCCCTCATATTGGCTTTCTATTTCAGTTTGGGTTTCAATGAGGTCTGGTGTGTTCTAGTTTGTTACTTTTGAGATGAGCCGGGATGTATCAAAGAGGAGTACAGGACCGGTGAGGGTTCATAAGCGCCGTGGTAATTTTGTGTTTCTTGGTCTCTTAGGTGCCATAATTAATTGTTGCTGCAGCCTCCAGTTCTGGGATCGGCGTGGAGCAGGTGAGTGGAACTCCATGGAGCTTCTGCGGATGAGGGTGTCGTGGAAGAGGTTGGAATTTGCAGTTATGATGCTCAGTCTTGGAGCTGTGGTTTCTTCTTTGCAGATGAAGAGGAGCCAAGTGACTGCAGGAAAATGAGTTAGCTGTTGTGGTTTTTGTCAAGGATGAATTCAGACCCCCGGCTCTCTGAAAGCTAAACTGAGGGAACGGCACTGGTAAGGGACTGAGGTTGACGGTTTCAGGACAGGCTTTTTAAGTTCAAGAAGGGCATAGAGCTGTTCCGGAACAGCCCCTTTTAGGCAGGTAAAGGAAGGAGGTTACTAAAGAAGACTCCCAGCACAAAATCCCCCTTAGAGGGATTAGGAAGCATTTCTTTGCCAAGGTGGTGGTCAAACGCTGGAAGAGGTGTCCTGGGGAGGTGGTTGATGCCGCAAGCGTCTCCTTGTTTGAGAGGCGTTTGGACAAAGCCCTTAAGAATGCCCTTCTTGGGTGATTTGTGGTGATTTTCCTGCAGTCGGGAGGCGAAGCCGGGCTCTGGAGCCGAGCGCGGTGTGAGCCGAGGACGGGTGTGATTGTCCCCAGGCTTTGGGGGACTGTGTCCCGAGCCCTGTCCCCGCAGGAGGGAGTGCTGGCCGGGTTCCAGAGCAAGGCCTTGCAGCCCGCGTTGTGGTGTGTGTGTGTCCCATCTCGGTCCCCAAGGGCTGTCCTTGTCCCGGGGGCTGCGTGCTGCTTTCTGCGTGGGGCCGTGTCGGTGGTTCCTGCAGGGACCCCTCTGTCCTGGCTGCCCCTGGGGAAGGGGACAGGGGAGTCCCCCCCCGGCCACTGGCACCCCGCTGGTGGTGGCTCGTCCCTGGGGGCAGCTCGTTGCCCTTTGGGGCTCGTGGGCTCCGACTGGGGGCTCACGGGGGCTGTGGCACCTGGTGGGGGTTCTGATTCCCGGTGCCCCCTGCGCTCCCTCCCTCCCCGCCCCCGCCCCTAAACAGGCACGGAGCGGTTCTGGAGAAACAACTTTTAATTGAAACAACTTTTTATCACAAGAGAAAAGGTCCTATTGAAGCTACTCTCAACCCCCCTCCCTCCCTCAAACACACCCCCCTCCCTCAAATACAGCCCTCTCCCCAAATACAGCCCTCTCCCCAAGTACCCCCCCCAAATACAGCCCTCTCCACAACTGCACACCCCTCTCCCCTAAATACGAGGCCCCCCCTCCCCTAAATACGATGCCCACCTCCCCAAGTACACACAGCCCCTCCCCAAATACAACCCCTCCCTCAAATACACACAAATCCCGCCCCCCCCATCACCTCTGTCTCGTCCCTGCGGTGGGACTCGGCCCCTGCTCTGTCCCCGGCCCCCTTGAGAGAGCCCTGCGCTTGCTGGGTGGTGGCGATGGGGGACTGGTTCCCCGCTTTGTCCCCCGCCTCTCCCCCATGGCGAGCTGTGCCGGGGTCATCTCCGTCCCCACATCCCTCCAGGGCTCCTGGGGCTCTGGTGTCATCTCCGTCCCCAAGTCCCCCCAGGGCTCCTTGGACTCTGGTGGCAGCTCCAACCCCACATCCCCCCAGGGCTCCTGGGACTCCGTCCCATAGAGGAGTTCCTCCAGGAAGCGCACGGCCTCCATGGTCTCCTCCAGGCTGTAGTTGTGGCTCAGCAGCTCCTCGGGCAGCTCGACGGAGTCAAAGTCACAGGGGGAGACGGCTGTGCCGGTGTCACCAGGGTCTCCAGGCCTTGGGCTGCTGCCAGGACTGTCCTGGCCGACCCCTGCCACCTCCCCGGAGCAGTCAAAGAGCTTCAGAGCCTCCTCCAGAGGCACCTCCTGGGGCACATTGAGGTCCCCGAGGGTTTGGCTGTAGGGGACAGCAGAGGGGCTGGTGGGGACACTGATGTCCACGGAAGTGACGCTGTCCCAGGAGATGTCAGTGTCTGAGGAGGTGTCACTGTATGCGGGGATGTTGCTGTCCGGGGTTCTCTCCTTAGGGGTGGCCGTGCTGGAGCTGTTGGTCCCTGAAGAGAGGTCCTTGATGTTATCATGGCCGTGGATCAAGTTTGGCACTGCGGTGGGTGCTGGTGTCACTGCTCTCCCCTCTCCTCTGGTGGCATCAGGGTCCCCAGGCCTGGGGATGTTGCTGGTGCTGTCCTGGCCGGCCCCCACCGTGTCCGTGGAGGAACCAAAGAGCCTGAGGGCCTCTTGGAGGAGCATCTCCTCGGTGACTTCGACGCTGCTGTCCGGGTCCCCAGGAGCTGGTTTGTGGGGGGCAGCAGAGGGTCTGGGGGGCACGTGGCTGCGTTGGGGGAGGTGGCTGCGTGGGGGTGCCCCCGCAGGGCTGGCCGTGCAAAAGATGTTGCTCCGTGCAGGGGGTCCCTTGACGTGCTGGAGGCCGGGGATGGAGGTCAGCAGCAGCGGGGGGGCTGCGGGCACCGCTCTGCCCTGGTGGCCGTAGGCTGGGAGCTGTGTCAGCGGGGGCTGTGTGGGCTGTCCCTGGAGGCTGCCGGGGGCTGCCCAGGCCGGGAGGGTCTCACAGCCTGCGAGGCCCCACAGGGCAGGGCCCGGGGGAGCAGCGGCGCCGTGGCCGAGCGTGGGGGTGGCCGGCGGAGGCTGGTTGGTGAGGGTCCACTCCAGGTGGAAGAAGCGGGGATGGAAGCAGCAACCGCAGGGGGCCCTCTGCAGCCCTGGGAGGGGGGAAAGGGAGGCGTGGTGGGCCGTGGGCAGCCTCCAGGGCAGCCACCGAGCTGTCCCCCGTGGCCCCCATCGCGGCTGTGAGGCAGGCCCCTGGGGAGCTGGTGGCCGGTCGCTCCCCGGAGTGAGCTGCTGTGCCGGAGGGGCTGGGGCTGGAAACTGGGGAGGGGACGTGCTTTGCGGGAGGAAACAGGAGAGATGGCCCCCCCAGGTTGGGAAATTCCCTGGAAATTGGATTTCCTGGGCAGGTGAGGGCAGGGATGCTCAGCCGGGCTTGTTGAACCCTCCACACCCAGTACGAAAACTGCTGGGGGGGAACAGGGGAGGTGGGATGGTGCAGGTGACCAGGGTCCTCGGGGGCGGAAGGTGGCAGAGGGCACAGGGGGTCCATACCTGGTAGTGTGGCCTGTGGGGCCCATGGGGCCACCCTCACGGTGGGTGGCCAGGCTGCGGGGAAGGGCTGCTCCTGGCCGGGCAGTTGAACCAGGGGGACTGAGCCTGGAAGAGAGACAGGAGCCATGGCCGTGGTCACCTCCCGTGCTCTGTTCCCCGAGAGCGTCCCCGGGCTGCGGGTCGGGGTCGGTCCCTACCTTGGGGGTGGAAGGTTTGTGGGAGCACAAAAGTCTGAAGCGTCTGGGTTGCCGCGGGGGCCCGGGGGCCGTTCGGTGGGAGCCAGAGTGGTGGCAGCGCCATCATCGGTCCTCTTGGTCTGTCTGCTGCTAAGGACTCTTTGGTCACCAGGGATGGAATGTGGGGGCTCCCTGTGCCCCGCCCCCTCCTCCAATAGCCTCCCCATCTCCTGCTGGAGGCCTGGTGGGAGATGGGACGGTCTTGGCCGCAGTCATCATGAAATGGTTGAGTTTAACATCGTCAGTGGAATGAGAAAACTGGTGGGAAGAGTTGCTCCCCTGGATTTTGGGGGTTGAATGCCCCCTTAACGAGCTGATGATGCCAAAGCGGGAGGTGCTGTTGACCCTCTTGAGGGCCAAGAGGCCTTGCAGAAGGCTCTAGATAGATTGGAGCACTGGGCAATCAGCAGTGGCGTGAAGCTGAAGCAGTAAAAGTGCGGGATTCTGCCCTGGGAGGGAGGAACTCTGGGCAGGAGTGTAACTGGGGAGAGGGGTGGCTGGAGAGCAGCCCTGCAGAAAGGGGTCCGGCCGGGGGTGCTGGGGGCAGCAGCTGAGGAGGAGCCATCGGTGTCCCCTGGCACCATCCTGGGGGGCATCAAACCCAGTCGAAGCAGGCGGCCAAGAGCGGGGATTGTCCCGTTGTGCTCGGCGCTGGTGCGGCCTCACCTGGAGCCCTGGGTGCAGGGCTGGGCCCCACCGTTGGAGAAGGATGGGAAGGTCCTCAAATGCCTCCAGAGGAGGGCAACCAAGCTGGTGACAGGGCTGGAAGGCATGTCCCCGAATCCTAGACTGGTTTGGATTGGAAGGGACCTGTGAGCTCACCTTGTCCCACCCTGTGCCCTGGGCAGGGACCCGTCCCACCAGACCAGGTTTTTCAAGCCCCGTCCAACCTGGCCTTGAACGCCTCCAGGGTTGGGGCAGCCACAGCTTCTCTGGGCACCATTGGCCAGAGTCTCACCACCCTCACAGCAAAGAATTTCTTCCCCTGATCTCCTCTCAGTTTCCTTTCTGTCGGTGTCACAGAATCACACAATCACAGAATCACATTGGGTTGGAAGGGGCCTCTGCAGATCATCTAGTCCAACCCCCCCCCCCCACACACACAGCAGGTCCACCTAGAGGAGGTTGCACAGGAACTTGTCCAGGCGGGTTTTGAATGTCTCCAGAGAAGGAGACTCCGCCACCCCCCTGGGCAGCCTGTTCCAAGGCTCTGCCACCCTCACAGGAAAGAAGTTCCTCCTCATGTTTAGGTGGAACTTCCCATGTTCAAGTTTCTGCTCGTTCCCTCTTGTCCTGTCACTGGGCACCACTGAAAAAGGACCAGCCCCGTCCTCTTGACACCCACCCTTTAAGTATTTATCAGCATTGATCAAATCCCCCCTCAGTCTTCTCTAGACTAAACAGACCCAAGTCCCTCAACCTTTCCTCATGAGGGAGAAGCTCCAGTCCCCTCATCATCTTTGTAGCCCTCTGCTGTACCCTCTCCAGCAGTTCCCTGTCCTTCTTGAACCGGGGAGCCCAGAACTGGTCGCAGTGCTCCAGGTGGGGCCTCCCCAGGGCAGAGTAGAGGGGGGAGGATGACCTCCCTCGACCTGCTGGTCACACTCTTCCTGATGCACCCCAGGATGCCATTGGCCTTCTTGGCCACAAGGGCACATTGTCGGCTCATGGTCATCCTATTGTCCACCAGGCCTCCTAGGTCTTTCTCCTCCAAGGTGCTCTCCAAACCCTTCCCCCCTGTCCTATGGCTTCCCTCCCTGATGACCCAACATTACAGAATCACAGAATCGCAGAATCTTCGTGGTTGCACGGGACCTTGGAGATCATCGAGTCCAACCACACAAAGGAAAAAAAAAGGTAGCCACACCCACAACCAACCACACAGCACACCCGCCCACAAGCAGACGCAAACCAACAATCTCGGGCACTAGAGCATGCCCTGGAGAGCCACGTCTAAACGTTTCTTGAATACCTCCAGGGATGGCGACTCCACCACCTCCCTGGGCAGGCTGTTCCAGTGCCTGACCGCTCTCTCGGTAAAGCAGTGCTTCCTAAGATCTAATGTAAACCTCCCCTGCCGCAACTTCAGACCATTTCCTCTGGTCCTGTCTTTATTCCCTTGGGAGAAGAGGCCAACGCCCAGCTCTCTACACCCTCCTTTCAGGGAGTTGTAGAGGGCAATGAGGTCTCCCCTCAGCCTCCTCTTCTCCAAACTAAACATGCCCAGTTCCCTCAGCCTCTCCTCATATGAGTTGTTCTCTAGACCCCCCACCAGCTTGGTGGCTCTCCTCTGGACACGGTCCAGCAGCTCAGTGTCCTTCCTGTAGTGAGGGGCCCAGAACTGGACACAGCGCTCAAGGTGAGGCCTCACCGGTGCCGAGTACAGAGGCACCATCACTTCCCTACTCCTGCTGGCCCAGCTATTCCTGATACAGGCCGGGATGCCGTTGGCCTTCTTGGCCACCTGGGCACACGGCTGGCTCACGTTAAGCCGGCTGTCCACCAACACCCCCAGGTCCTTTTCTGCTGGGCAGCTTTCCAGCCACTCTTCCCCAAGCCTGTAGCGTTGCCTGGGGTTGTTGTGACCAAAATGCAGGACGTGGCACTTGGCCTTATTAAACCTCATCCCATTGGCCTTGGCCCATGAAGCCAACCTGTCCAGATCCCTCCGTAGAGCCTTCCGACCCTCCAGCAGATCAGCACTCCCACCTAGTTTGGTGTCATCTGCAAACTTGCTGAGGGTGCACTCAGTCCCCTTATCTAGATCATCAATAAAGATATTAAACAAGACTGGCCCCAAAACTGAGCCCTGAGGGACGCCACTGGTGACCGGCCGCCAACTGGATTTCACCCCATTAATTACAACTCCCTGGGCGCGGCCATCCAGGCAGTTTTTCACCCAGTGAAGAGTACACTTGTCTATGCCATGATTCGCCAGCTTCTCCAGGAGAACGCTGTGGGGGACGGTGTCAAAGGCCTTACCAAAGTCCAGGTAGGCAACGTCCACAGCCTTCCCCGCATCGAGCAGGCGGGTCACATGGTCATAGAAAGAGATCGAGTTGGTTAAGCAGGACCTCCCTCTCATAAACCCATGCTGGCTGGCGCGGATCCCTTGGCTGCCGTGCACTTGCCGTGAGAGCTCACTCAAGGTGATCCTCTCCGTGATCTTTCCCGGTACCGAGGTCGGGCTGACAGGCCCATAGTTTCCCGGATCCTCCTTCCGGCCCTTCTTGTAGATGGGCGTCACACTGGCCACCCTCCAGTCATCTGGTACCTCTCCTGTTGACCAGGATTGTTGATAGATAATGGAGAGAGGCTTGGTGAGCTCTCCCGCCAGCTCCCTGAGTACCCTTGGGTGAATTCCATCCGGCCCCATAGACTTACGCGTGTCCAGGTGCATAAGCAAATCCTTAACTACTTCCTCCTGGACTATGGGGGGGTTGTTCTGCTCTCCATCCTTAGCTTCCAGCTCAGGAGGCTGAACACCCTGGGGATAGCTGGTCCGACTATTGAAGACAGAGGCAAAGAAGGCATTAAGTATCTCAGCCTTCTCCTCGTCCTTGGTTGCAATGTTTCCCCCCTCATCCAGGAAGGGATGGAGATTCTCCCTGACTCTCTTTTTGTTGACGTATTTACAAAAGCTTTTTTTGTTGTCCCTTATATTAGTGGCCAGGCTGAGTTCCAGCTGGGCTTTTGCCTTCCTAATTTTTTCTCTGTGTAACCTAACAAGATCTCTGTACTCCTCCTGAGTTGCCTGTCCCTTCATCCAAAGGTGGTAAACCTTCCTTTTTTCCCTAAGTCCCATCCAGAGCTCTTTGTTCAACCAGGCCGGCCATTTTCCCCGCCCTTTAATTTTGCGCCTCATGGGGACAGCCTGCTCCTGGGCCTTTCGGATTTCCTTTGCGAAGAGCGTCCAGCCTTCCTGGACCCCTTTGCCCCGCAGGATTATCTCCCAAGGGACCCTCCCAACCAGGGTTCTGAACAGGCTAAAGTGCGCCCTCCGGAAGGCCAAGGTGGAGGTTTTGCTAACCCCCTTCCTTACCTCCCTAAGAATTGAAAACTTGACCGTTTGATGATCGCCAAGACCAAGACGGCCTCCGACCTCCACATCTCCCACTAGTCCTTCTTTGTTTGTGAAAAGTAGGTCTAGCGAGGCGCCTCCCCTAGTAGGCTCTCCTACCGGTTGTGTAAGGAAGTTATCTTCCATACACTCAAGGAACCTCCTAGCCTTGCCTGCTCTCTGCTGTGTTCTATTTCCAGCAGATATCCGGTAGGTTGAAGCCCCCAACCAGAACAAGGGCTGGCGATGGCAAGACTTCAGCCAGCCGCTTACAGAATACTTCATCAACGTGCTCATCCTGGTTGGGTGAGCTTTGGGACTGAGGCATGGCTAGGAAAGGGAGGCAGGTTCATCGCTCTCCCTCATATTGGCTTTCTATTTCAGTTTGGGTTTCAATGAGGTCTGGTGTGTTCTAGTTTGTTACTTTTGAGATGAGCCGGGATGTATCAAAGAGGAGTACAGGACCGGTGAGGGTTCATAAGCGCCGTGGTAATTTTGTGTTTCTTGGTCTCTTAGGTGCCATAATTAATTGTTGCTGCAGCCTCCAGTTCTGGGATCGGCGTGGAGCAGGTGAGTGGAACTCCATGGAGCTTCTGCGGATGAGGGTGTCGTGGAAGAGGTTGGAATTTGCAGTTATGATGCTCAGTCTTGGAGCTGTGGTTTCTTCTTTGCAGATGAAGAGGAGCCAAGTGACTGCAGGAAAATGAGTTAGCTGTTGTGGTTTTTGTCAAGGATGAATTCAGACCCCCGGCTCTCTGAAAGCTAAACTGAGGGAACGGCACTGGTAAGGGACTGAGGTTGACGGTTTCAGGACAGGCTTTTTAAGTTCAAGAAGGGCATAGAGCTGTTCCGGAACAGCCCCTTTTAGGCAGGTAAAGGAAGGAGGTTACTAAAGAAGACTCCCAGCACAAAATCCCCCTTAGAGGGATTAGGAAGCATTTCTTTGCCAAGGTGGTGGTCAAACGCTGGAAGAGGTGTCCTGGGGAGGTGGTTGATGCCGCAAGCGTCTCCTTGTTTGAGAGGCGTTTGGACAAAGCCCTTAAGAATGCCCTTCTTGGGTGATTTGTGGTGATTTTCCTGCAGTCGGGAGGCGAAGCCGGGCTCTGGAGCCGAGCGCGGTGTGAGCCGAGGACGGGTGTGATTGTCCCCAGGCTTTGGGGGACTGTGTCCCGAGCCCTGTCCCCGCAGGAGGGAGTGCTGGCCGGGTTCCAGAGCAAGGCCTTGCAGCCCGCGTTGTGGTGTGTGTGTGTCCCATCTCGGTCCCCAAGGGCTGTCCTTGTCCCGGGGGCTGCGTGCTGCTTTCTGCGTGGGGCCGTGTCGGTGGTTCCTGCAGGGACCCCTCTGTCCTGGCTGCCCCTGGGGAAGGGGACAGGGGAGTCCCCCCCCGGCCACTGCCACCCCGCTGGTGGTGGCTCGTCCCTGGGGTCAGCTCGTTGCCCTTTGGGGCTCGTGGGCTCCGACTGGGGGCTCACGGGGGCTGTGGCACCTGGTGGGGGTTCTGATTCCCGGTGCCCCCTGCGCTCCCTCCCTCCCCGCCCCCGCCCCCGCCCCTAAACAGGCACGGAGCGGTTCTGGAGAAACAACTTTTAATTGAAACAACTTTTTATCACAAGAGAAAAGGTCCTATTGAAGCTACTCTCAACCCCCCTCCCTCCCTCAAACACACCCCCCTCCCTCAAATACAGCCCTCTCCCCAAATACAGCCCTCTCCCCAAGTACCCCCCCCAAATACAGCCCTCTCCACAACTGCACACCCCTCTCCCCTAAATACGAGGCCCCCCCTCCCCTAAATACGATGCCCACCTCCCCAAGTACACACAGCCCCTCCCCAAATACAACCCCTCCCTCAAATACACACAAATCCCGCCCCCCCCATCACCTCTGTCTCGTCCCTGCGGTGGGACTCGGCCCCTGCTCTGTCCCCGGCCCCCTTGAGAGAGCCCTGCGCTTGCTGGGTGGTGGCGATGGGGGACTGGTTCCCCGCTTTGTCCCCCGCCTCTCCCCCATGGCGAGCTGTGCCGGGGTCATCTCCGTCCCCACATCCCTCCAGGGCTCCTGGGGCTCTGGTGTCATCTCCGTCCCCAAGTCCCCCCAGGGCTCCTTGGACTCTGGTGGCAGCTCCAACCCCACATCCCCCCAGGGCTCCTGGGACTCCGTCCCATAGAGGAGTTCCTCCAGGAAGCGCACGGCCTCCATGGTCTCCTCCAGGCTGTAGTTGTGGCTCAGCAGCTCCTCGGGCAGCTCGACGGAGTCAAAGTCACAGGGGGAGACGGCTGTGCCGGTGTCACCAGGGTCTCCAGGCCTTGGGCTGCTGCCAGGACTGTCCTGGCCGACCCCTGCCACCTCCCCGGAGCAGTCAAAGAGCTTCAGAGCCTCCTCCAGAGGCACCTCCTGGGGCACATTGAGGTCCCCGAGGGTTTGGCTGTAGGGGACAGCAGAGGGGCTGGTGGGGACACTGATGTCCACGGAAGTGACGCTGTCCCAGGAGATGTCAGTGTCTGAGGAGGTGTCACTGTATGCGGGGATGTTGCTGTCCGGGGTTCTCTCCTTAGGGGTGGCCGTGCTGGAGCTGTTGGTCCCTGAAGAGAGGTCCTTGATGTTATCATGGCCGTGGATCAAGTTTGGCACTGCGGTGGGTGCTGGTGTCACTGCTCTCCCCTCTCCTCTGGTGGCATCAGGGTCCCCAGGCCTGGGGATGTTGCTGGTGCTGTCCTGGCCGGCCCCCACCGTGTCCGTGGAGGAACCAAAGAGCCTGAGGGCCTCTTGGAGGAGCATCTCCTCGGTGACTTCGACGCTGCTGTCCGGGTCCCCAGGAGCTGGTTTGTGGGGGGCAGCAGAGGGTCTGGGGGGCACGTGGCTGCGTTGGGGGAGGTGGCTGCGTGGGGGTGCCCCCGCAGGGCTGGCCGTGCAAAAGATGTTGCTCCGTGCAGGGGGTCCCTTGACGTGCTGGAGGCCGGGGATGGAGGTCAGCAGCAGCGGGGGGGCTGCGGGCACCGCTCTGCCCTGGTGGCCGTAGGCTGGGAGCTGTGTCAGCAGGGGCTGTGTGGGCTGTCCCTGGAGGCTGCCGGGGGCTGCCCAGGCCGGGAGGGTCTCACAGCCTGCGAGGCCCCACAGGGCAGGGCCCGGGGGAGCAGCGGCGCCGTGGCCGAGCGTGGGGGTGGCCGGCGGAGGCTGGTTGGTGAGGGTCCACTCCAGGTGGAAGAAGCGGGGATGGAAGCAGCAACCGCAGGGGGCCCTCTGCAGCCCTGGGAGGGGGGAAAGGGAGGCGTGGTGGGCCGTGGGCAGCCTCCAGGGCAGCCGCCGAGCTGTCCCCCGTGGCCCCCATCGCGGCTGTGAGGCAGGCCCCTGGGGAGCTGGTGGCCGGTCGCTCCCCGGAGTGAGCTGCTGTGCCGGAGGGGCTGGGGCTGGAAACTGGGGAGGGGACGTGCTTTGCGGGAGGAAACAGGAGAGATGGCCCCCACAGGTTGGGAAATTCCCTGGAAATTGGATTTCCTGGGCAGGTGAGGGCAGGGATGCTCAGCCGGGCTTGTTGAACCCTCCACACCCAGTACGAAAACTGCTGGGGGGGAACAGGGGAGGTGGGATGGTGCAGGTGACCAGGGTCCTCGGGGGCGGAAGGTGGCAGAGGGCACAGGGGGTCCATACCTGGTAGTGTGGCCTGTGGGGCCCATGGGGCCACCCTCACGGTGGGTGGCCAGGCTGCGGGGAAGGGCTGCTCCTGGCCGGGCAGTTGAACCAGGGGGACTGAGCCTGGAAGAGAGACAGGAGCCATGGCCGTGGTCACCTCCCGTGCTCTGTTCCCCGAGAGCGTCCCCGGGCTGCGGGTCGGGGTCGGTCCCTACCTTGGGGGTGGAAGGTTTGTGGGAGCACAAAAGTCTGAAGCGTCTGGGTTGCCGCGGGGGCCCGGGGGCCGTTCGGTGGGAGCCAGAGTGGTGGCAGCGCCATCATCGGTCCTCTTGGTCTGTCTGCTGCTAAGGACTCTTTGGTCACCAGGGATGGAATGTGGGGGCTCCCTGTGCCCCGCCCCCTCCTCCAATAGCCTCCCCATCTCCTGCTGGAGGCCTGGTGGGAGATGGGACGGTCTTGGCCGCAGTCATCATGAAATGGTTGAGTTTAACATCGTCAGTGGAATGAGAAAACTGGTGGGAAGAGTTGCTCCCCTGGATTTTGGGGGTTGAATGCCCCCTTAACGAGCTGATGATGCCAAAGCGGGAGGTGCTGTTGACCCTCTTGAGGGCCAAGAGGCCTTGCAGAAGGCTCTAGATAGATTGGAGCACTGGGCAATCAGCAGTGGCGTGAAGCTGAAGCAGTAAAAGTGCGGGATTCTGCCCTGGGAGGGAGGAACTCTGGGCAGGAGTGTAACTGGGGAGAGGGGTGGCTGGAGAGCAGCCCTGCAGAAAGGGGTCCGGCCGGGGGTGCTGGGGGCAGCAGCTGAGGAGGAGCCATCGGTGTCCCCTGGCACCATCCTGGGGGGCATCAAACCCAGTCGAAGCAGGCGGCCAAGAGCGGGGATTGTCCCGTTGTGCTCGGCGCTGGTGCGGCCTCACCTGGAGCCCTGGGTGCAGGGCTGGGCCCCACCGTTGGAGAAGGATGGGAAGGTCCTCAAATGCCTCCAGAGGAGGGCAACCAAGCTGGTGACAGGGCTGGAAGGCATGTCCCCGAATCCTAGACTGGTTTGGATTGGAAGGGACCTGTGAGCTCACCTTGTCCCACCCTGTGCCCTGGGCAGGGACCCGTCCCACCAGACCAGGTTTTTCAAGCCCCGTCCAACCTGGCCTTGAACGCCTCCAGGGTTGGGGCAGCCACAGCTTCTCTGGGCACCGTTGGCCAGAGTCTCACCACCCTCACAGCAAAGAATTTCTTCCCCTGATCTCCTCTCAGTTTCCTTTCTGTCGGTGTCACAGAATCACACAATCACAGAATCACATTGGGTTGGAAGGGGCCTCTGCAGATCATCTAGTCCAACCCCCCCCACACACACACACAGCAGGTCCACCTAGAGGAGGTTGCACAGGAACTTGTCCAGGCGGGTTTTGAATGTCTCCAGAGAAGGAGACTCCGCCACCCCCCTGGGCAGCCTGTTCCAAGGCTCTGCCACCCTCACAGGAAAGAAGTTCCTCCTCATGTTTAGGTGGAACTTCCCATGTTCAAGTTTCTGCTCGTTCCCTCTTGTCCTGTCACTGGGCACCACTGAAAAAGGACCAGCCCCGTCCTCTTGACACCCACCCTTTAAGTATTTATCAGCATTGATCAAATCCCCCCTCAGTCTTCTCTAGACTAAACAGACCCAAGTCCCTCAACCTTTCCTCATGAGGGAGAAGCTCCAGTCCCCTCATCATCTTTGTAGCCCTCTGCTGTACCCTCTCCAGCAGTTCCCTGTCCTTCTTGAACCGGGGAGCCCAGAACTGGTCGCAGTGCTCCAGGTGGGGCCTCCCCAGGGCAGAGTAGAGGGGGGAGGATGACCTCCCTCGACCTGCTGGTCACACTCTTCCTGATGCACCCCAGGATGCCATTGGCCTTCTTGGCCACAAGGGCACATTGTCGGCTCATGGTCATCCTATTGTCCACCAGGCCTCCTAGGTCTTTCTCCTCCAAGGTGCTCTCCAAACCCTTCCCCCCTGTCCTATGGCTTCCCTCCCTGATGACCCAACATTACAGAATCACAGAATCGCAGAATCTTCGTGGTTGCACGGGACCTTGGAGATCATCGAGTCCAACCACACAAAGGAAAAAAAAAGGTAGCCACACCCACAACCAACCACACAGCACACCCGCCCACAAGCAGACGCAAACCAACAATCTCGGGCACTAGAGCATGCCCTGGAGAGCCACGTCTAAACGTTTCTTGAATACCTCCAGGGATGGCGACTCCACCACCTCCCTGGGCAGGCTGTTCCAGTGCCTGACCGCTCTCTCGGTAAAGCAGTGCTTCCTAAGATCTAATGTAAACCTCCCCTGCCGCAACTTCAGACCATTTCCTCTGGTCCTGTCTTTATTCCCTTGGGAGAAGAGGCCAACGCCCAGCTCTCTACACCCTCCTTTCAGGGAGTTGTAGAGGGCAATGAGGTCTCCCCTCAGCCTCCTCTTCTCCAAACTAAACATGCCCAGTTCCCTCAGCCTCTCCTCATATGAGTTGTTCTCTAGACCCCCCACCAGCTTGGTGGCTCTCCTCTGGACACGGTCCAGCAGCTCAGTGTCCTTCCTGTAGTGAGGGGCCCAGAACTGGACACAGCGCTCAAGGTGAGGCCTCACCGGTGCCGAGTACAGAGGCACCATCACTTCCCTACTCCTGCTGGCCCAGCTATTCCTGATACAGGCCGGGATGCCGTTGGCCTTCTTGGCCACCTGGGCACACGGCTGGCTCACGTTAAGCCGGCTGTCCACCAACACCCCCAGGTCCTTTTCTGCTGGGCAGCTTTCCAGCCACTCTTCCCCAAGCCTGTAGCGTTGCCTGGGGTTGTTGTGACCAAAATGCAGGACGTGGCACTTGGCCTTATTAAACCTCATCCCATTGGCCTTGGCCCATGAAGCCAACCTGTCCAGATCCCTCCGTAGAGCCTTCCGACCCTCCAGCAGATCAGCACTCCCACCTAGTTTGGTGTCATCTGCAAACTTGCTGAGGGTGCACTCAGTCCCCTTATCTAGATCATCAATAAAGATATTAAACAAGACTGGCCCCAAAACTGAGCCCTGAGGGACGCCACTGGTGACCGGCCGCCAACTGGATTTCACCCCATTAATTACAACTCCCTGGGCGCGGCCATCCAGGCAGTTTTTCACCCAGTGAAGAGTACACTTGTCTATGCCATGATTCGCCAGCTTCTCCAGGAGAACGCTGTGGGGGACGGTGTCAAAGGCCTTACCAAAGTCCAGGTAGACAACGTCCACAGCCTTCCCCGCATCGAGCAGGCGGGTCACATGGTCATAGAAAGAGATCGAGTTGGTTAAGCAGGACCTCCCTCTCATAAACCCATGCTGGCTGGCGCGGATCCCTTGGCTGCCGTGCACTTGCCGTGAGAGCTCACTCAAGGTGATCCTCTCCGTGATCTTTCCCGGTACCGAGGTCGGGCTGACAGGCCCATAGTTTCCCGGATCCTCCTTCCGGCCCTTCTTGTAGATGGGCGTCACACTGGCCACCCTCCAGTCATCTGGTACCTCTCCTGTTGACCAGGATTGTTGATAGATAATGGAGAGAGGCTTGGTGAGCTCTCCCGCCAGCTCCCTGAGTACCCTTGGGTGAATTCCATCCGGCCCCATAGACTTACGCGTGTCCAGGTGCATAAGCAAATCCTTAACTACTTCCTCCTGGACTATGGGGGGGTTGTTCTGCTCTCCATCCTTAGCTTCCAGCTCAGGAGGCTGAACACCCTGGGGATAGCTGGTCCGACTATTGAAGACAGAGGCAAAGAAGGCATTAAGTATCTCAGCCTTCTCCTCGTCCTTGGTCGCAATGTTTCCCCCCTCATCCAGGAAGGGATGGAGATTCTCCCTGACTCTCTTTTTGTTGACGTATTTACAAAAGCTTTTTTTGTTGTCCCTTATATTAGTGGCCAGGCTGAGTTCCAGCTGGGCTTTTGCCTTCCTAATTTTTTCTCTGTGTAACCTAACAAGATCTCTGTACTCCTCCTGAGTTGCCTGTCCCTTCATCCAAAGGTGGTAAACCTTCCTTTTTTCCCTAAGTCCCATCCAGAGCTCTTTGTTCAACCAGGCCGGCCATTTTCCCCGCCCTTTAATTTTGCGCCTCATGGGGACAGCCTGCTCCTGGGCCTTTCGGATTTCCTTTGCGAAGAGCGTCCAGCCTTCCTGGACCCCTTTGCCCCGCAGGATTATCTCCCAAGGGACCCTCCCAACCAGGGTTCTGAACAGGCTAAAGTGCGCCCTCCGGAAGGCCAAGGTGGAGGTTTTGCTAACCCCCTTCCTTACCTCCCTAAGAATTGAAAACTTGACCGTTTGATGATCGCCAAGACCAAGACGGCCTCCGACCTCCACATCTCCCACTAGTCCTTCTTTGTTTGTGAAAAGTAGGTCTAGCGAGGCGCCTCCCCTAGTAGGCTCTCCTACCGGTTGTGTAAGGAAGTTATCTTCCATACACTCAAGGAACCTCCTAGCCTTGCCTGCTCTCTGCTGTGTTCTATTTCCAGCAGATATCCGGTAGGTTGAAGCCCCCAACCAGAACAAGGGCTGGCGATGGCAAGACTTCAGCCAGCCGCTTACAGAATACTTCATCAACGTGCTCATCCTGGTTGGGTGAGCTTTGGGACTGAGGCATGGCTAGGAAAGGGAGGCAGGTTCATCGCTCTCCCTCATATTGGCTTTCTATTTCAGTTTGGGTTTCAATGAGGTCTGGTGTGTTCTAGTTTGTTACTTTTGAGATGAGCCGGGATGTATCAAAGAGGAGTACAGGACCGGTGAGGGTTCATAAGCGCCGTGGTAATTTTGTGTTTCTTGGTCTCTTAGGTGCCATAATTAATTGTTGCTGCAGCCTCCAGTTCTGGGATCGGCGTGGAGCAGGTGAGTGGAACTCCATGGAGCTTCTGCGGATGAGGGTGTCGTGGAAGAGGTTGGAATTTGCAGTTATGATGCTCAGTCTTGGAGCTGTGGTTTCTTCTTTGCAGATGAAGAGGAGCCAAGTGACTGCAGGAAAATGAGTTAGCTGTTGTGGTTTTTGTCAAGGATGAATTCAGACCCCCGGCTCTCTGAAAGCTAAACTGAGGGAACGGCACTGGTAAGGGACTGAGGTTGACGGTTTCAGGACAGGCTTTTTAAGTTCAAGAAGGGCATAGAGCTGTTCCGGAACAGCCCCTTTTAGGCAGGTAAAGGAAGGAGGTTACTAAAGAAGACTCCCAGCACAAAATCCCCCTTAGAGGGATTAGGAAGCATTTCTTTGCCAAGGTGGTGGTCAAACGCTGGAAGAGGTGTCCTGGGGAGGTGGTTGATGCCGCAAGCGTCTCCTTGTTTGAGAGGCGTTTGGACAAAGCCCTTAAGAATGCCCTTCTTGGGTGATTTGTGGTGATTTTCCTGCAGTCGGGAGGCGAAGCCGGGCTCTGGAGCCGAGCGCGGTGTGAGCCGAGGACGGGTGTGATTGTCCCCAGGCTTTGGGGGACTGTGTCCCGAGCCCTGTCCCCGCAGGAGGGAGTGCTGGCCGGGTTCCAGAGCAAGGCCTTGCAGCCCGCGTTGTGGTGTGTGTGTGTCCCATCTCGGTCCCCAAGGGCTGTCCTTGTCCCGGGGGCTGCGTGCTGCTTTCTGCGTGGGGCCGTGTCGGTGGTTCCTGCAGGGACCCCTCTGTCCTGGCTGCCCCTGGGGAAGGGGACAGGGGAGTCCCCCCCCGGCCACTGGCACCCCGCTGGTGGTGGCTCGTCCCTGGGGGCAGCTCGTTGCCCTTTGGGGCTCGTGGGCTCCGACTGGGGGCTCACGGGGGCTGTGGCACCTGGTGGGGGTTCTGATTCCCGGTGCCCCCTGCGCTCCCTCCCTCCCCGCCCCCGCCCCCGCCCCTAAACAGGCACGGAGCGGTTCTGGAGAAACAACTTTTAATTGAAACAACTTTTTATCACAAGAGAAAAGGTCCTATTGAAGCTACTCTCAACCCCCCTCCCTCCCTCAAACACACCCCCCCCTCCCTCAAATACAGCCCTCTCCCCAAATACAGCCCTCTCCCCAAGTACCCCCCCCAAATACAGCCCTCTCCACAACTGCACACCCCTCTCCCCTAAATACGAGGCCCCCCCTCCCCTAAATACGATGCCCACCTCCCCAAGTACACACAGCCCCTCCCCAAATACAACCCCTCCCTCAAATACACACAAATCCCGCCCCCCCCATCACCTCTGTCTCGTCCCTGCGGTGGGACTCGGCCCCTGCTCTGTCCCCGGCCCCCTTGAGAGAGCCCTGCGCTTGCTGGGTGGTGGCGATGGGGGACTGGTTCCCCGCTTTGTCCCCCGCCTCTCCCCCATGGCGAGCTGTGCCGGGGTCATCTCCGTCCCCACATCCCTCCAGGGCTCCTGGGGCTCTGGTGTCGTCTCCGTCCCCAAGTCCCCCCAGGGCTCCTTGGACTCTGGTGGCAGCTCCAACCCCACATCCCCCCAGGGCTCCTGGGACTCCGTCCCATAGAGGAGTTCCTCCAGGAAGCGCACGGCCTCCATGGTCTCCTCCAGGCTGTAGTTGTGGCTCAGCAGCTCCTCGGGCAGCTCGACGGAGTCAAAGTCACAGGGGGAGACGGCTGTGCCGGTGTCACCAGGGTCTCCAGGCCTTGGGCTGCTGCCAGGACTGTCCTGGCCGACCCCTGCCACCTCCCCGGAGCAGTCAAAGAGCTTCAGAGCCTCCTCCAGAGGCACCTCCTGGGGCACATTGAGGTCCCCGAGGGTTTGGCTGTAGGGCACAGCAGAGGGGCTGGTGGGGACACTGATGTCCACGGAAGTGACGCTGTCCCAGGAGATGTCAGTGTCTGAGGAGGTGTCACTGTATGCGGGGATGTTGCTGTCCGGGGTTCTCTCCTTAGGGGTGGCCGTGCTGGAGCTGTTGGTCCCTGAAGAGAGGTCCTTGATGTTATCATGGCCGTGGATCAAGTTTGGCACTGCGGTGGGTGCTGGTGTCACTGCTCTCCCCTCTCCTCTGGTGGCGGCATCAGGGTCCCCAGGCCTGGGGATGTTGCTGGTGCTGTCCTGGCCGGCCCCCACCGTGTCCGTGGAGGAACCAAAGAGCCTGAGGGCCTCTTGGAGGAGCATCTCCTCGGTGACTTCGACGCTGCTGTCCGGGTCCCCAGGAGCTGGTTTGTGGGGGGCAGCAGAGGGTCTGGGGGGCACGTGGCTGCGTTGGGGGAGGTGGCTGCGTGGGGGTGCCCCCGCAGGGCTGGCCGTGCAAAAGATGTTGCTCCGTGCAGGGGGTCCCTTGACGTGCTGGAGGCCGGGGATGGAGGTCAGCAGCAGCGGGGGGGCTGCGGGCACCGCTCTGCCCTGGTGGCCGTAGGCTGGGAGCTGTGTCAGCGGGGGCTGTGTGGGCTGTCCCTGGAGGCTGCCGGGGGCTGCCCAGGCCGGGAGGGTCTCACAGCCTGCGAGGCCCCACAGGGCAGGGCCCGGGGGAGCAGCGGCGCCGTGGCCGAGCGTGGGGGTGGCCGGCGGAGGCTGGTTGGTGAGGGTCCACTCCAGGTGGAAGAAGCGGGGATCGAAGAGGCAACCGCAGGGGGCCCTCTGCAGCCCTGGGAGGGGGGAAAGGGAGGCGTGGTGGGCCGTGGGCAGCCTCCAGGGCAGCCGCCGAGCTGTCCCCCGTGGCCCCCATCGCGGCTGTGAGCCAGGCCCCTGGGGAGCTGGTGGCCGGTCGCTCCCCGGAGTGAGCTGCTGTGCCGGAGGGGCTGGGGCTGGAAACTGGGGAGGGGACGTGCTTTGCGGGAGGAAACAGGAGAGATGGCCCCCACAGGTTGGGAAATTCCCTGGAAATTGGATTTCCTGGGCAGGTGAGGGCAGGGATGCTCAGCCGGGCTTGTTGAACCCTCCACACCCAGTACGAAAACTGCTGGGGGGGAACAGGGGAGGTGGGATGGTGCAGGTGACCAGGGTCCTCGGGGGCGGAAGGTGGCAGAGGGCACAGGGGGTCCATACCTGGTAGTGTGGCCTGTGGGGCCCATGGGGCCACCCTCACGGTGGGTGGCCAGGCTGCGGGGAAGGGCTGCTCCTGGCCGGGCAGTCGAACCAGGGGGACTGAGCCTGGAAGAGAGACAGGAGCCATGGCCGTGGTCACCTCCCGTGCTCTGTTCCCCGAGAGCGTCCCCGGGCTGCGGGTCGGGGTCGGTCCCTACCTTGGGGGTGGAAGGTTTGTGGGAGCACAAAAGTCTGAAGCGTCTGGGTTGCCGCGGGGGCCCGGGGGCCGTTCGGTGGGAGCCAGAGTGGTGGCAGCGCCATCATCGGTCCTCTTGGTCTGTCTGCTGCTAAGGACTCTTTGGTCACCAGGGATGGAATGTGGGGGCTCCCTGTGCCCCGCCCCCTCCTCCAATAGCCTCCCCATCTCCTGCTGGAGGCCTGGTGGGAGATGGGACGGTCTTGGCCGCAGTCATCATGAAATGGTTGAGTTTAACATCGTCAGTGGAATGAGAAAACTGGTGGGAAGAGTTGCTCCCCTGGATTTTGGGGGTTGAATGCCCCCTTAACGAGCTGATGATGCCAAAGCGGGAGGTGCTGTTGACCCTCTTGAGGGCCAAGAGGCCTTGCAGAAGGCTCTAGATAGATTGGAGCACTGGGCAATCAGCAGTGGCGTGAAGCTGAAGCAGTAAAAGTGCGGGATTCTGCCCTGGGAGGGAGGAACTCTGGGCAGGAGTGTAACTGGGGAGAGGGGTGGCTGGAGAGCAGCCCTGCAGAAAGGGGTCCGGCCGGGGGTGCTGGGGGCAGCAGCTGAGGAGGAGCCATCGGTGTCCCCTGGCACCATCCTGGGGGGCATCAAACCCAGTCGAAGCAGGCGGCCAAGAGCGGGGATTGTCCCGTTGTGCTCGGCGCTGGTGCGGCCTCACCTGGAGCCCTGGGTGCAGGGCTGGGCCCCACCGTTGGAGAAGGATGGGAAGGTCCTCAAATGCCTCCAGAGGAGGGCAACCAAGCTGGTGACAGGGCTGGAAGGCATGTCCCCGAATCCTAGACTGGTTTGGATTGGAAGGGACCTGTGAGCTCACCTTGTCCCACCCTGTGCCCTGGGCAGGGACCCGTCCCACCAGACCAGGTTTTTCAAGCCCCGTCCAACCTGGCCTTGAACGCCTCCAGGGTTGGGGCAGCCACAGCTTCTCTGGGCACCGTTGGCCAGAGTCTCACCACCCTCACAGCAAAGAATTTCTTCCCCTGATCTCCTCTCAGTTTCCTTTCTGTCGGTGTCACAGAATCACACAATCACAGAATCACATTGGGTTGGAAGGGGCCTCTGCAGATCATCTAGTCCAACCCCCCCCCCACACACACACAGCAGGTCCACCTAGAGGAGGTTGCACAGGAACTTGTCCAGGCGGGTTTTGAATGTCTCCAGAGAAGGAGACTCCGCCACCCCCCTGGGCAGCCTGTTCCAAGGCTCTGCCACCCTCACAGGAAAGAAGTTCCTCCTCATGTTTAGGTGGAACTTCCCATGTTCAAGTTTCTGCTCGTTCCCTCTTGTCCTGTCACTGGGCACCACTGAAAAAGGACCAGCCCCGTCCTCTTGACACCCACCCTTTAAGTATTTATCAGCATTGATCAAATCCCCCCTCAGTCTTCTCTAGACTAAACAGACCCAAGTCCCTCAACCTTTCCTCATGAGGGAGAAGCTCCAGTCCCCTCATCATCTTTGTAGCCCTCTGCTGTACCCTCTCCAGCAGTTCCCTGTCCTTCTTGAACCGGGGAGCCCAGAACTGGTCGCAGTGCTCCAGGTGGGGCCTCCCCAGGGCAGAGTAGAGGGGGGAGGATGACCTCCCTCGACCTGCTGGTCACACTCTTCCTGATGCACCCCAGGATGCCATTGGCCTTCTTGGCCACAAGGGCACATTGTCGGCTCATGGTCATCCTATTGTCCACCAGGCCTCCTAGGTCTTTCTCCTCCAAGGTGCTCTCCAAACCCTTCCCCCCTGTCCTATGGCTTCCCTCCCTGATGACCTGATTACCTGACCCTGTGATTCTGATTACAGAATCACAGAATCGCAGAATCTTCGTGGTTGCACGGGACCTTGGAGATCATCGAGTCCAACCACACAAAGGAAAAAAAAAGGTAGCCACACCCACAACCAACCACACAGCACACCCGCCCACAAGCAGACGCAAACCAACAATCTCGGGCACTAGAGCATGCCCTGGAGAGCCACGTCTAAACGTTTCTTGAATACCTCCAGGGATGGCGACTCCACCACCTCCCTGGGCAGGCTGTTCCAGTGCCTGACCGCTCTCTCGGTAAAGCAGTGCTTCCTAAGATCTAATGTAAACCTCCCCTGCCGCAACTTCAGACCATTTCCTCTGGTCCTGTCTTTATTCCCTTGGGAGAAGAGGCCAACGCCCAGCTCTCTACACCCTCCTTTCAGGGAGTTGTAGAGGGCAATGAGGTCTCCCCTCAGCCTCCTCTTCTCCAAACTAAACATGCCCAGTTCCCTCAGCCTCTCCTCATATGAGTTGTTCTCTAGACCCCCCACCAGCTTGGTGGCTCTCCTCTGGACACGGTCCAGCAGCTCAGTGTCCTTCCTGTAGTGAGGGGCCCAGAACTGGACACAGCGCTCAAGGTGAGGCCTCACCGGTGCCGAGTACAGAGGCACCATCACTTCCCTACTCCTGCTGGCCCAGCTATTCCTGATACAGGCCGGGATGCCGTTGGCCTTCTTGGCCACCTGGGCACACGGCTGGCTCACGTTAAGCCGGCTGTCCACCAACACCCCCAGGTCCTTTTCTGCTGGGCAGCTTTCCAGCCACTCTTCCCCAAGCCTGTAGCGTTGCCTGGGGTTGTTGTGACCAAAATGCAGGACGTGGCACTTGGCCTTATTAAACCTCATCCCATTGGCCTTGGCCCATGGAGCCAACCTGTCCAGATCCCTCCGTAGAGCCTTCCGACCCTCCAGCAGATCAACACTCCCACCTAGTTTGGTGTCATCTGCAAACTTGCTGAGGGTGCACTCAATCCCCTTATCTAGATCATCAATAAAGATATTAAACAAGACTGGCCCCAAAACTGAGCCCTGAGGGACGCCACTGGTGACCGGCCGCCAACTGGATTTCACCCCATTAATTACAACTCCCTGGGCGCGGCCATCCAGGCAGTTTTTCACCCAGTGAAGAGTACACTTGTCTATGCCATGATTCGCCAGCTTCTCCAGGAGAACGCTGTGGGGGACGGTGTCAAAGGCCTTACCAAAGTCCAGGTAGACAACGTCCACAGCCTTCCCCGCATCGAGCAGGCGGGTCACATGGTCATAGAAAGAGATCGAGTTGGTTAAGCAGGACCTCCCTCTCATAAACCCATGCTGGCTGGCGCGGATCCCTTGGCTGCCGTGCACTTGCCGTGAGAGCTCACTCAAGGTGATCCTCTCCGTGATCTTTCCCGGTACCGAGGTCGGGCTGACAGGCCCATAGTTTCCCGGATCCTCCTTCCGGCCCTTCTTGTAGATGGGCGTCACACTGGCCACCCTCCAGTCATCTGGTACCTCTCCTGTTGACCAGGATTGTTGATAGATAATGGAGAGAGGCTTGGTGAGCTCTCCCGCCAGCTCCCTGAGTACCCTTGGGTGAATTCCATCCGGCCCCATAGACTTACGCGTGTCCAGGTGCATAAGCAAATCCTTAACTACTTCCTCCTGGACTATGGGGGGGTTGTTCTGCTCTCCATCCTTAGCTTCCAGCTCAGGAGGCTGAACACCCTGGGGATAGCTGGTCCGACTATTGAAGACAGAGGCAAAGAAGGCATTAAGTATCTCAGCCTTCTCCTCGTCCTTGGTCGCAATGTTTCCCCCCTCATCCAGGAAGGGATGGAGATTCTCCCTGACTCTCTTTTTGTTGACGTATTTACAAAAGCTTTTTTTGTTGTCCCTTATATTAGTGGCCAGGCTG
Source organism: Numenius arquata (assembly GCF_964106895.1). Taxonomy (NCBI): domain Eukaryota; kingdom Metazoa; phylum Chordata; class Aves; order Charadriiformes; family Scolopacidae; genus Numenius; species Numenius arquata. The sequence continues at coordinate 156,760 of NW_027414091.1, forward strand.
AGTTCCAGCTGGGCTTTTGCCTTCCTAATTTTTTCTCTGTGTAACCTAACAAGATCTCTGTACTCCTCCTGAGTTGCCTGTCCCTTCATCCAAAGGTGGTAAACCTTCCTTTTTTCCCTAAGTCCCATCCAGAGCTCTTTGTTCAACCAGGCCGGCCATTTTCCCCGCCCTTTAATTTTGCGCCTCATGGGGACAGCCTGCTCCTGGGCCTTTCGGATTTCCTTCGCCAAGAGCGTCCAGCCTTCCTGGACCCCTTTGCCCCGCAGGATTATCTCCCAAGGGACCCTCCCAACCAGGGTTCTGAACAGGCTAAAGTGCGCCCTCCGGAAGGCCAAGGTGGAGGTTTTGCTAACCCCCTTCCTTACCTCCCTAAGAATTGAAAACTTGACCGTTTGATGATCGCCAAGACCAAGACGGCCTCCGACCTCCACATCTCCCACTAGTCCTTCTTTGTTTGTGAAAAGTAGGTCTAGCGAGGCGCCTCCCCTAGTAGGCTCTCCTACCGGTTGTGTAAGGAAGTTATCTTCCATACACTCAAGGAACCTCCTAGCCTTGCCTGCTCTCTGCTGTGTTCTATTTCCAGCAGATATCCGGTAGGTTGAAGCCCCCAACCAGAACAAGGGCTGGCGATGGCAAGACTTCAGCCAGCCGCTTACAGAATACTTCATCAACGTGCTCATCCTGGTTGGGTGAGCTTTGGGACTGAGGCATGGCTAGGAAAGGGAGGCAGGTTCATCGCTCTCCCTCATATTGGCTTTCTATTTCAGTTTGGGTTTCAATGAGGTCTGGTGTGTTCTAGTTTGTTACTTTTGAGATGAGCCGGGATGTATCAAAGAGGAGTACAGGACCGGTGAGGGTTCATAAGCGCCGTGGTAATTTTGTGTTTCTTGGTCTCTTAGGTGCCATAATTAATTGTTGCTGCAGCCTCCAGTTCTGGGATCGGCGTGGAGCAGGTGAGTGGAACTCCATGGAGCTTCTGCGGATGAGGGTGTCGTGGAAGAGGTTGGAATTTGCAGTTATGATGCTCAGTCTTGGAGCTGTGGTTTCTTCTTTGCAGATGAAGAGGAGCCAAGTGACTGCAGGAAAATGAGTTAGCTGTTGTGGTTTTTGTCAAGGATGAATTCAGACCCCCGGCTCTCTGAAAGCTAAACTGAGGGAACGGCACTGGTAAGGGACTGAGGTTGACGGTTTCAGGACAGGCTTTTTAAGTTCAAGAAGGGCATAGAGCTGTTCCGGAACAGCCCCTTTTAGGCAGGTAAAGGAAGGAGGTTACTAAAGAAGACTCCCAGCACAAAATCCCCCTTAGAGGGATTAGGAAGCATTTCTTTGCCAAGGTGGTGGTCAAACGCTGGAAGAGGTGTCCTGGGGAGGTGGTTGATGCCGCAAGCGTCTCCTTGTTTGAGAGGCGTTTGGACAAAGCCCTTAAGAATGCCCTTCTTGGGTGATTTGTGGTGATTTTCCTGCAGTCGGGAGGCGAAGCCGGGCTCTGGAGCCGAGCGCGGTGTGAGCCGAGGACGGGTGTGATTGTCCCCAGGCTTTGGGGGACTGTGTCCCGAGCCCTGTCCCCGCAGGAGGGAGTGCTGGCCGGGTTCCAGAGCAAGGCCTTGCAGCCCGCGTTGTGGTGTGTGTGTGTCCCATCTCGGTCCCCAAGGGCTGTCCTTGTCCCGGGGGCTGCGTGCTGCTTTCTGCGTGGGGCCGTGTCGGTGGTTCCTGCAGGGACCCCTCTGTCCTGGCTGCCCCTGGGGAAGGGGACAGGGGAGTCCCCCCCCGGCCACTGCCACCCCGCTGGTGGTGGCTCGTCCCTGGGGGCAGCTCGTTGCCCTTTGGGGCTCGTGGGCTCCGACTGGGGGCTCACGGGGGCTGTGGCACCTGGGGGGGGTTCTGATTCCCGGTGCCCCCTGCGCTCCCTCCCTCCCCGCCCCCGCCCCCGCCCCTAAACAGGCACGGAGCGGTTCTGGAGAAACAACTTTTAATTGAAACAACTTTTTATCACAAGAGAAAAGGTCCTATTGAAGCTACTCTCAACCCCCCTCCCTCCCTCAAACACACCCCCCTCCCTCAAATACAGCCCTCTCCCCAAATACAGCCCTCTCCCCAAGTACCCCCCCCAAATACAGCCCTCTCCACAACTGCACACCCCTCTCCCCTAAATACGAGGCCCCCCCTCCCCTAAATACGATGCCCACCTCCCCAAGTACACACAGCCCCTCCCCAAATACAACCCCTCCCTCAAATACACACAAATCCCGCCCCCCCCATCACCTCTGTCTCGTCCCTGCGGTGGGACTCGGCCCCTGCTCTGTCCCCGGCCCCCTTGAGAGAGCCCTGCGCTTGCTGGGTGGTGGCGATGGGGGACTGGTTCCCCGCTTTGTCCCCCGCCTCTCCCCCATGGCGAGCTGTGCCGGGGTCATCTCCGTCCCCACATCCCTCCAGGGCTCCTGGGGCTCTGGTGTCGTCTCCGTCCCCAAGTCCCCCCAGGGCTCCTTGGACTCTGGTGGCAGCTCCAACCCCACATCCCCCCAGGGCTCCTGGGACTCCGTCCCATAGAGGAGTTCCTCCAGGAAGCGCACGGCCTCCATGGTCTCCTCCAGGCTGTAGTTGTGGCTCAGCAGCTCCTCGGGCAGCTCGACGGAGTCAAAGTCACAGGGGGAGACGGCTGTGCCGGTGTCACCAGGGTCTCCAGGCCTTGGGCTGCTGCCAGGACTGTCCTGGCCGACCCCTGCCACCTCCCCGGAGCAGTCAAAGAGCTTCAGAGCCTCCTCCAGAGGCACCTCCTGGGGCACATTGAGGTCCCCGAGGGTTTGGCTGTAGGGCACAGCAGAGGGGCTGGTGGGGACACTGATGTCCACGGAAGTGACGCTGTCCCAGGAGATGTCAGTGTCTGAGGAGGTGTCACTGTATGCGGGGATGTTGCTGTCCGGGGTTCTCTCCTTAGGGGTGGCCGTGCTGGAGCTGTTGGTCCCTGAAGAGAGGTCCTTGATGTTATCATGGCCGTGGATCAAGTTTGGCACTGCGGTGGGTGCTGGTGTCACTGCTCTCCCCTCTCCTCTGGTGGCGGCATCAGGGTCCCCAGGCCTGGGGATGTTGCTGGTGCTGTCCTGGCCGGCCCCCACCGTGTCCGTGGAGGAACCAAAGAGCCTGAGGGCCTCTTGGAGGAGCATCTCCTCGGTGACTTCGACGCTGCTGTCCGGGTCCCCAGGAGCTGGTTTGTGGGGGGCAGCAGAGGGTCTGGGGGGCACGTGGCTGCGTTGGGGGAGGTGGCTGCGTGGGGGTGCCCCCGCAGGGCTGGCCGTGCAAAAGATGTTGCTCCGTGCAGGGGGTCCCTTGACGTGCTGGAGGCCGGGGATGGAGGTCAGCAGCAGCGGGGGGGCTGCGGGCACCGCTCTGCCCTGGTGGCCGTAGGCTGGGAGCTGTGTCAGCGGGGGCTGTGTGGGCTGTCCCTGGAGGCTGCCGGGGGCTGCCCAGGCCGGGAGGGTCTCACAGCCTGCGAGGCCCCACAGGGCAGGGCCCGGGGGAGCAGCGGCGCCGTGGCCGAGCGTGGGGGTGGCCGGCGGAGGCTGGTTGGTGAGGGTCCACTCCAGGTGGAAGAAGCGGGGATCGAAGAGGCAGCCGCAGGGGGCCCTCTGCAGCCCTGGGAGGGGGGAAAGGGAGGCGTGGTGGGCCGTGGGCAGCCTCCAGGGCAGCCGCCGAGCTGTCCCCCGTGGCCCCCATCGCGGCTGTGAGGCAGGCCCCTGGGGAGCTGGTGGCCGGTCGCTCCCCGGAGTGAGCTGCTGTGCCGGAGGGGCTGGGGCTGGAAACTGGGGAGGGGACGTGCTTTGCGGGAGGAAACAGGAGAGATGGCCCCCACAGGTTGGGAAATTCCCTGGAAATTGGATTTCCTGGGCAGGTGAGGGCAGGGATGCTCAGCCGGGCTTGTTGAACCCTCCACACCCAGTACGAAAACTGCTGGGGGGGAACAGGGGAGGTGGGATGGTGCAGGTGACCAGGGTCCTCGGGGGCGGAAGGTGGCAGAGGGCACAGGGGGTCCATACCTGGTAGTGTGGCCTGTGGGGCCCATGGGGCCACCCTCACGGTGGGTGGCCAGGCTGCGGGGAAGGGCTGCTCCTGGCCGGGCAGTCGAACCAGGGGGACTGAGCCTGGAAGAGAGACAGGAGCCATGGCCGTGGTCACCTCCCGTGCTCTGTTCCCCGAGAGCGTCCCCGGGCTGCGGGTCGGGGTCGGTCCCTACCTTGGGGGTGGAAGGTTTGTGGGAGCACAAAAGTCTGAAGCGTCTGGGTTGCCGCGGGGGCCCGGGGGCCGTTCGGTGGGAGCCAGAGTGGTGGCAGCGCCATCATCGGTCCTCTTGGTCTGTCTGCTGCTAAGGACTCTTTGGTCACCAGGGATGGAATGTGGGGGCTCCCTGTGCCCCGCCCCCTCCTCCAATAGCCTCCCCATCTCCTGCTGGAGGCCTGGTGGGAGATGGGACGGTCTTGGCCGCAGTCATCATGAAATGGTTGAGTTTAACATCGTCAGTGGAATGAGAAAACTGGTGGGAAGAGTTGCTCCCCTGGATTTTGGGGGTTGAATGCCCCCTTAACGAGCTGATGATGCCAAAGCGGGAGGTGCTGTTGACCCTCTTGAGGGCCAAGAGGCCTTGCAGAAGGCTCTAGATAGATTGGAGCACTGGGCAATCAGCAGTGGCGTGAAGCTGAAGCAGTAAAAGTGCGGGATTCTGCCCTGGGAGGGAGGAACTCTGGGCAGGAGTGTAACTGGGGAGAGGGGTGGCTGGAGAGCAGCCCTGCAGAAAGGGGTCCGGCCGGGGGTGCTGGGGGCAGCAGCTGAGGAGGAGCCATCGGTGTCCCCTGGCACCATCCTGGGGGGCATCAAACCCAGTCGAAGCAGGCGGCCAAGAGCGGGGATTGTCCCGTTGTGCTCGGCGCTGGTGCGGCCTCACCTGGAGCCCTGGGTGCAGGGCTGGGCCCCACCGTTGGAGAAGGATGGGAAGGTCCTCAAATGCCTCCAGAGGAGGGCAACCAAGCTGGTGACAGGGCTGGAAGGCATGTCCCCGAATCCTAGACTGGTTTGGATTGGAAGGGACCTGTGAGCTCACCTTGTCCCACCCTGTGCCCTGGGCAGGGACCCGTCCCACCAGACCAGGTTTTTCAAGCCCCGTCCAACCTGGCCTTGAACGCCTCCAGGGTTGGGGCAGCCACAGCTTCTCTGGGCACCGTTGGCCAGAGTCTCACCACCCTCACAGCAAAGAATTTCTTCCCCTGATCTCCTCTCAGTTTCCTTTCTGTCGGTGTCACAGAATCACACAATCACAGAATCACATTGGGTTGGAAGGGGCCTCTGCAGATCATCTAGTCCAACCCCCCCCCCACACACACACAGCAGGTCCACCTAGAGGAGGTTGCACAGGAACTTGTCCAGGCGGGTTTTGAATGTCTCCAGAGAAGGAGACTCCGCCACCCCCCTGGGCAGCCTGTTCCAAGGCTCTGCCACCCTCACAGGAAAGAAGTTCCTCCTCATGTTTAGGTGGAACTTCCCATGTTCAAGTTTCTGCTCGTTCCCTCTTGTCCTGTCACTGGGCACCACTGAAAAAGGACCAGCCCCGTCCTCTTGACACCCACCCTTTAAGTATTTATCAGCATTGATCAAATCCCCCCTCAGTCTTCTCTAGACTAAACAGACCCAAGTCCCTCAACCTTTCCTCATGAGGGAGAAGCTCCAGTCCCCTCATCATCTTTGTAGCCCTCTGCTGTACCCTCTCC
>NW_027414092.1:0-40621 GCF_964106895.1 Numenius arquata
GCAACACAACGGAACCTCACTAAAACCCTATGGGCTCCTACAGAACACTGCAGGCGCCTACGGAACCCTACAGACCCCTACGGAATACTACCAGCCACTACAGAAAAATATGGCCCCTACGGAACTCTACGGAACCTGGCAGAAACACTGTGGGCCCCTACAGGCCCTTGCGGGCACTTGCAGAACTCTGCAGGAACCCACAAAACTTTATGGAAACCTACCAGCCCCTACGGAAGCCTAAAGACCCTTGCAGGCAGTTACGGAACGGTACAGGGGCCCTAGGGAACTTTACCAGCCACTACGGAACTCTACGGGCCCCTACGGAACCCTGCAGAACCCTCCAGAACCTTACAGAATCCCACGGATTCCTACAGACTCCTGCGGGCACTTACTCAACCCTAGAGGACCCTACGGAACACTACTGGCTCCTGCGGTACTCCAGAGGCCTCTAGGGAACCTACGAAGCTCTACGGAACCCTATGGATCCTTACGGAACAGTACGGGCCCCTTCAGACCTCTGCGGGCGCTTATGGAAACCTACAGGACCCTACGGAACTGTACGAGACTCTACAGGCCCCTAGGGAACACCACAGGCCCCTACGGAACCCCTACACAACCCCTCCGGAAACATATGGCACCCTACAAGCTCCTACCAACCCCTGCGGGCACTTACACAACCCTACAGGTCCCTACGGCAATCTACGGGACTCTACGGGCCCCTAGGGAACCCTTCAGATTTCGACGGAACCCTACGAGGCCCTCTGGAACCCTACAGAATACTCCAGGACCCGACAGCACTCTACAAGACCCTTAGCAACACAACGGAACCTCACTAAAACCCTATGGGCGCCTACAGAACACTGCAGGTGCCTACGGAACCCTACAGACCCCTACGGAACCCTACAGACACCTGCGGGCACTTACGGAACCCTGCAGGCCCCTACGGAACCCTACAGGTCCATACAGAACCCCACAGGGCCCTACGGAACTTTACCAGCCACTACGGAACTCTACGGGTCCCTACGGAACCCTGCAGAACCCTCCGGAACCTTACAGAATCCACAGACTCCTACAGACTTCTGCGGGCACTTACACAACCCTACAGGTCCCTACGGAAATCTACGGGACTCTATGGGCCCCTAGGGAACCCTATAGATTTTGATGGAACCCTACGAGCCCCTCTGGAACCCTACAGAATACTCCAGGACCCGACAGCACTCTACAAGACCCTGAGCAACACAACGGAACCTCACTAAAACCCTATGGGCTCCTACAGAACACTGCAGGCGCCCTACGGAACCCTCCAGAACCCTACAGACCCCTACGGAACCCTACAGACTCCTGCGGGCACTTACTCAACCCTAGAGGACCCTACGGAACACTACTGGCTCCTGCGGTACTCCAGAGGCCTCTAGGTGAACCTACGAAGCTCTACGGAACCCTATGGATCCTTACGGAACAGTACGGGCCCCTTCAGACCTCTGCGGGCGCTTATGGAAACCTACAGGACCCTACGGAACCGTACGAGACTCTACAGGCCCCTAGGGAACACCACAGGCCCCTACGGAACCGTACGAGACTCTACAGGCCCCTAGGGAACACCACAGGCCCCTACGGAACCCTACACAAGCCTCTGGAAACTTATGGAACCCTACAAGCTCCTACCAACCCCTGCGAGCACTTACACAACCCTACAGGTCCCTACGGCAATCTACGGGACTCTATGGGCCCCTAGGGAACCCTACAGATTTCGACGGAACCCTACCAGCCCCTCTGGAACCCTACAGAATACTCCAGGACCCGACAGCACTCTACAAGACCCTTAGCAACACAACGGAACCTCACTAAAACCCTATGGGCTCCTACAGAACACTGTAGGTGCCTACGGAAACCTACAGACCCCTACGGAATACTACCAGCCACTACAGAAAAATATGGCCCCCTACGGAACTCTACGGAACCTGGCAGAAACACTGTGGGCCCCTACAGGCCCTTGCGGGCACTTGCAGAACTCTGCAGGAACCCACGGAACTTTATGGAACCCTACCAGCCCCTACGGAAGCCTAAAGACCCTTACAGGCAGTTACGGAACGGTACAGGGCCCTAGGGAACTTTACCAGCCACTACGGAACTCTAGGGGCCCCTACGGAACCCTGCAGAACCCTCCAGAACCTTACAGAATCCCACGGATTCCTACAGACTCCTGCGGGCACTTACTCAACCCTAGAGGACCCTACGGAACACTGCCAGCTCCTATGGAAGGAACCCTACGGGCCCCTACAGAACACTACTGGCTCCTGCGGTACTCCACAGGCCTCTAGGGAACCTACGAAGCTCTACGGAGCCCTATGGATCCTTACGGAACAGTACGGGCCCCTTCAGACCTCTGCGGGCGCTTATGGAAACCTACAGGCCCCTAGGGAACTGTACGAGACTCTACAGGCCCCTAGGGAACACCACAGGCCCCTACGGAACCGTACGAGACTCTACAGGCCCTTAGGGAAGACCACAGGCCCCTACGGAACCCTACACAAGCCTCTGGAAACTTATGGAACCCTACAAGCTCCTACCAACCCCTGCGGGCACTTACATAACCCTACAGGTCCCTACGGAAATCTATGGGACTCTACGGGCCCCTAGGGAACCCTTCAGATTTCGACGGAACCCTACCAGCCCCTCTGGAACCCTACAGAATACTCCAGGACCCGACAGCACTCTACAAGACCCTTAGCAACACAACGGAACCTCACTAAAACCCTATGGGCTCCTACAGAACACTGCAGGTGCCTACGGAACCCTAGAGACCCCTACGGAACCCTACAGACACCTGCGGGCACATACGGAACCCTGCAGGCCCCTACGGAACCCTACAGGTCCATACAGAACCCCACAAGTCCCTACGGAACTTTACCAGCCACTACGGAACTCTACGGGTCCCTACGGAACCCTGCAGAACCCTCCAGAACCTTACAGAATCCCACAGACTCCTACAGACTTCTGCGGGCACTTAAACAACCCTACAGGCCCCTACGGAAATCTACGGGACTCTATGGGCCCCTAGGGAACCCTACAGATTTCGACGGAACCCTACGAGCCCCTCTGGAACCCTACAGAGTCCCGAGCTCTGGAACCATTGTTCGAGCTCGCCGTTGTACCAGCGTGCACCTCTGCGTGTTGCTGCGTGTCCTCCCGACCACGCCGATTCATCACCCCGCTCTTCAGGGTGATGCGGGGCTCTCCCGAGCTCGCCGCGCTACTACCGTGCTCCTCCAGGTCTCGCAGTGCGCCTTCCGACTGCTCCGTATATACACCCCGCTCGGCAGGGTGCCTCCGGGCGCTCTGCCGAGCTTGCTGCGCTACCGCTCTGCGCCTCCGGGTGTCGCTGCGCATCCTCCCAACCCCGACGCACCCTCATCCCACCCCTCCGGGTGCCGTCGGGCGCCAACTCGATCCCGCCGAGCCTTAACCCACCCCTCGGGATGGTGACGGGTGCACGTCCCACCTGCCCGAGCCGCTCCCCCCGCCCTTCGGGGTGCCGACGAGTCCTCGTCCGACTCACCCGTGCCCTCAGCGCGCTCTTCGGGGTGCAACCGGGCACTGTCCGAGCTCACCACGCTACCACCCTGCGCCTCCGGCTGTCGCTCCGCCTCCTCCCGACCACACCGATCCTTCACCCCGCTCTTCGGGGTGCTGCGGGGCTCTTCCGAGCTCGCCGCGCTCCACCCTGCGCATGTGAGTGCCGCTGGGTGCTCTCGGGATCTCGCCGCGGTACCACCGTGCGCCTCCGAGTGCCGCCGAGCGCTCTCCCGGTATCGCCACTCGTTGACCCCGCACGTCGGGGTGCCGCCACGCACTCTCCCGATATCGCCGCTCCTTCACCACGGTGCTCGGGGTGCCGCCGGGCGCTCTCCTCAGCTCGCAGCGGTACCACCGTGCGCCTCCGAGTGCCGCCGAGCGCTCTCCTGGTATTGCCACTCGTTGACCCCGCACGTCGGGGTGCCGCCAGGCGCTCTCCCGATATCGCCGCTCCTTCACCACAGTGCTCGGGGTGCCGCCGGGCGCTCTCCCGAGCTTGCCGCACTACCACCGTGCGCCTCCAGGTGCCGCTGTGCGTCCGGTCGACCCGACGCACGCTCATCCCGCTCCTTGGGGTGCTGTCGGGCGCTCTGCTGAGCTCTCCGCGCTACCACCGTGCGCCGGCAAGTGCCAGCGGGCACTCTCGGGATCTCGCCGCGGTACCACAGCGCGCCTCCGAGTGCCGCCGAGCGCTCTCCCGATATCGCTGCTCCTTCACCACAGTGCCTGGGGTGCCGCCGGGCGCACTGCCGAGCTCACAGCGGTACCACCGCGTGCCTCCGAGTGCCGCTGAACGCTCTCCCGATATCGCCGCTCCTTCACCCTGCTTGTCTGGGTGCCGCCGGGCGCTTTCCCGAGCTCTTCGCGCTCCACCCTGCGCATGCGAGTGCCGCTGGGTGCTCTCGGGATCTCGCCGCGGTACCACCGCGCGCCTCCGAGTGCCGCCGAGCGCTCTCCCGATATCGCCGCTCCTTCACCCTGCTTGTCTGGGTGCCGCCAGGCGCTTTCCCGAGCTCGCCGCACTACCACCGTGCGCCTCCTGGTGCCTCTGTACGTCCGGTCGACCCGATGCACGCTCATCCCGCTCCTCGGGGTGCCACCGGGCGCTCTCCCGAGCTCGTCGCGCTACCACCGTGCGCCTCCTGGTGCCGCTGTGCGTCCGGTCGACCCGACGCACGCTCATCCCGCTCCTCGGGGTGCCACCGGGCGCTCTCCCGAGCTCGTCGCGCTACCACCGTGCGCCTCCAGGTGCCGCTGTGCGTCCGGTCGACCCGACGCACGCTCATCCCGCTCCTCGGGGTGCCGCCGGACGCTCTCCCGAGCTCTTCGCGCTCCACCCTGCGCATGTGAGTGCCGCTGGGTGCTCTCGGGATCTCGCCGCGGTGCCACCGTGCGCCTCCGAGTGCCGCCGAGCGCTCTCCCGGTATCGCCACTCGTTGACCCCGCACGTCGGGGTGCCGCCAGGCGCTCTCCCGATATCGCCGCTCCTTCACCACAGTGCTCGGGGTGCCGCCGGGCGCTCTCCCGAGCTTGCCGCACTACCACCGTGCGCCTCCAGGTGCCGCTGTGCGTCCGGTCGACCCTACGCACGCTCATCCCGCTCCTCGGGGTGCTGCCGGGCGCTCTGCTGAGCTCTCCGCGCTACCACCGTGCGCCGGCAAGTGCCAGCGGGCACTCTCGGGATCTCGCCGCGGTACCACAGCGCGCCTCCGAGTGCCGCCGAGCGCTCTCCCGGTATTGCCACTCGTTGACCCCGCACGTCGGGGTGCCGCCACGCACTCTCCCGATATCGCCGCTCCTTCACCACAGTGCTCGGGGTGCCGCCGGGCGCTCTCCTCAGCTCGCAGCGGTACCACCGTGCGCTTCCGAGTGCCGCCGAGCGCTCTCCCGGTATTGCCACTCGTTGACCCCGCACGTCGGGGTGCCGCCAGGCGCTCTCCCGATATCGCCGCTCCTTCACCACAGTGCTCGGGGTGCCGCCGGGCGCTCTCCTCAGCTCGCAGCGGTACCACCGTGCGCCTCCGAGTGCCGCCGAGCGCTCTCCCGGTATTGCCACTCGTTGACCCCGCACGTCGGGGTGCCGACAGGCGCTCTCCCGATATCGCCGCTCCTTCACCACAGTGCTCGGGGTGCCGCCGGGCTCTTTCCCGAGCTCGCCGCACTACCACCGTGCGCCTCCTGGTGCCTCTGTACGTCCGGTCGACCCGACGCACGCTCATCCCGCTCCTCGGGGTGCCACCGGGCGCTCTCCCGAGCTCGTCGCGCTACCACCGTGCGCCTCCAGGTGCCGCTGTGCGTCCGGTCGACCCGACGCACGCTCATCCCGCTCCTCGGGGTGCCGCCGGACGCTCTCCCGATATCGCCGCTCCTTCACCACGGTGCTCGGGGTGCCGCCGGGCGCTCTCCTGAGCTCGCAGCGGTACCACCGTGCGCCTCCGACTGCCGCCGAGCGCTCTCCCGGTATCGCCACTCGTTGACCCCGCACGTCGGGGTGCCGCCAGGCGCTCTCCCGATATCGCCGCTCCTTCACCACAGTGCTCGGGGTGCCGCCGGGCGCTCTCCCGAGCTTGCCGCACTACCACCGTGCGCCTCCTGGTGCCGCTGTATGTCCGGTCGACCCGACGCACGCTCATCCCGCTCCTCGGGGTGACACCGGGCGCTCTCCCGAGCTCGTCGCGCTACCACCGTGCGCCTCCAGGTGCCTCTGTGCGTCCGGTCGACCCAACGCACGCTCATCCCGCTCCTCGGGGTGCCGCCGGACGCTCTCCCGAGCTCTTCGCGCTCCACCCTGCGCATGTGAGTGCCGCTGGGTGCTCTCGGGATCTCGCCGCGGTGCCACCGTGCGCCTCCGAGTGCCGCCGAGCGCTCTCCCGGTATCGCCACTCGTTGACCCCGCACGTCGGGGTGCCGCCAGGCGCTCTCCCGATATCGCCGCTCCTTCACCACGGTGCTCGGGGTGCCGCCGGGCGCTCTCCCGAGCTTGCCGCACTACCACCGTGCGCCTCCAGGTGCCGCTGTGCGTCCGGTCGACCCTACGCACGCTCATCCCGCTCCTCGGGGTGCTGCCGGGCGCTCTGCTGAGCTCTCCGCGCTACCACCGTGCGCCGGCAAGTGCCAGCGGGCACTCTCGGGATCTCGCCGTGGTACCACAGCGCGCCTCCGAGTGCCGCCGAGCGCTCTCCCGATATCGCTGCTCCTTCACCACAGTGCCTGGGGTGCCGCCGGGCGCACTGCCGAGCTCACAGCGGTACCACCGCGTGCCTCCGAGTGCCGCTGAACGCTCTCCCGATGTCGCCGCTCCTTCACCCTGCTTGTCTGGGTGCCGCCGGGCGCTTTCCCGAGCTCGTCGCGCTACCACCGTGCGCCTCCAGGTGCCGCTGTGCGTCCGGTCGACCCAACACACGCTCATCCCGCTCCTCGGGGTGCCGCCGGGCGCTCTCCCGAGCTCTTCGCGCTCCACCCTGCGCATGTGAGTGCCGCTGGGTGCTCTCGGGATCTTGCCGCCGTACCACAGCGCGCCTCCGAGTGCCGCCGAGCGCTCTCCCGATATCGCCGCTCCTTTGATTCAGAAAACGAACGGTTACAGTTTGTTAGTGCGGATGTATTACAGTCTGGGAAAGAACAAAAGCTCGGGGCCCCAGAATTCCAAGATAAAGAAATGGCTTTTTGTATAAGATAGCGGGAGCAGCTGCATGCTAAGGAGGTGCTGAGAAGGAACCTAACTGTCTGGGAAGGGTGTCCATCTGGTCAGGACAGGGGAGGAGATTTTTGATAATGTGTTCTTGGAAATAATTAGAATAGTAACGCCTTTAATTTTAATAACCTGCCCACCATAATGAATATGTATGCTTTTTACCATAAATGGACGCTTGCTTCACAAACCGGTGTACAAGTTTGGCGGAGAAATCCCCCTTGCACCCAGCGCTGCAATAAACATACCTGCTTTATAACTCTCTGCGAGTTGTAATGTTTGTTTTCGAGCGTCAATTTGGCACCCCAGATGGGACCCCCTCTGTCCGGCTGCGGGACCTGCTGAGGACGGGAGTCCTCTGGGCGCCCCCGAGATTTCTCGGAAGGACTCCCCAACTCATGCAGATCACCGCGGGGACAGACAAGGACCATCTCCTGCGGACCAGGTATGTTTTAGGGTTTCATGGGGGGGACCTGTAAGTCGTGAGGAGACGTCCTACGCGTTGTAAAGACTCGGTGTACTCTCCCCGGGGTATGCTCAAGCTTGGGCTAATGGTGTGGGATCCCTGGGTTTTGGGTTAGTGTGTAGAATTGTAATATTGTTGATTATTTAGTGTATTTGTCATAAGGTATCCCTACCGCGTTATTGTCTGTAATTGTTGTATGAGTGATTGAGACGCGGCACTGCTGCAGAGCGAGTGTGAAGTTCCGATCCGCGGTTCCGTGCTCTCCGCGATGAGAGCGGCCGGAAAAAAACGAAGCGTACAGACGAACGACTGTACAGAAGCATTGTGTAAATCTAATACTGAGAATATTAAGTGGCAGTGTCTGGGACATTCGGATAACTTTTGTGATCCTATTTTTGTCTTAAAGTGCTTTGCTTGTAATACAGCGGTTTGGGTAGATCGGGAGGACGATTTTTGGTGTCCACAGTGTGGTAGCTGGACTGAGTGGGAAAAGATCGAGCGGGCGGGAGAGTTGCAACAAATAATCTGTGGAGACATAGCCTACACCTGGAGATAAAGGTAGCGACAGCGGCAGCGGGGGGGTAACACCTAAGTGACACACGGAGATCAGGATCGCCTCTGAACTAAGGGGGTAAGGGAACATAAAAAGGGCAAAAATCAAGGAAGTGAGATACTGAAAAGTAGTACCCTAGGGTGTATTTTAGCACACTGGAAGGAGATCGGGGGCTCACCAGGTGGCAGCGTGGACAAGAAAACCTTAATTAAATATTGTAATCAAAGGTGGCCCCTTTACAAATTAGATGATCAGGAGAAATGGCCCTGAACGGGACTCTCAATTACAATAGTATACTACAATTAATGCTGTTCCTTAGAAAGGAAGGAAAGTGGGATGAAGTCACATATGCGGATATGTTTTTCACCCTTTGGAACCACCCAGAGTACCAATGGGACTGCGGGCTATTACCTCCACAAGACCCGATGGTACTAGCCTTAGAGAAAGAAAGACGAGGAGAAATGAAAGGTAATATAAAAAGATGTTGTTCAGCCTTTAGCATAGGGCAGACATGCACAAAGCCTGAAAAGATTCGGGATCTTAAAGAAGACTATTTTCTTGATACTTACTTACCACCGGTTAGAGCAATAGAAGACCGTTGGGAGGGGGTAAGGGTTCCTCAAGAAGATAGAGAAACTGAAGCTGATTCCAAAACTGAATCCAAAACCCCACCTGACAGCCCTGTATCGTCCCGTACTCGGAAAAGGACAGAGCAAGCAGCGATTCAAGCACCCTTAAGGGAAGCCATGGGTCCGGACGGACTATCCGTAATGATAAAAGTCCCTTTTTCCTCATTTGATTTAGAAACCTGGAAAAGTGTGGCAAAGAATTATCGGAATGATCCCGTAGGGGTTACTAGACATTTTCAGTCTCTGGTAAAGCAGCACAATCCTGACTGGAGTGATATCCAGTTATTATTAGATCACCTAAGAGAAACTGAGAAACAACTGGTTTTAAAAACTGCTCACAATATAGCCACGGACCAACTGAAAGATTCAGGAAGGTACATTAAAGAACACTTCCCTTTGCAGAACCCTCACTGGAAGCCAAACAGGACCAATCATTCAGAGGCGCTAGAAACTTACAGAGATGGGATTATAACAGGGATGGAGAGGGCTATCCCGAAAGCCATTAACTCGTCAATGCTGTATGCTGTAAGACGAGGGCCGAAGGAGAGTCCCTCGGAGTTTCTAGATAAATTACGAGATGCAATGAGACGCTACACCCCCTCGGACCCTGGATCAGAGATAGGAATCCAGCAGTTAGTGTCTCTCTTTTTAGGGCAGTCTGCCAACGATATCCGGTGGAAGCTGCAAAAACTGAGAACAACCGACAGCAGAAATCTAGAGACTCTCTTAGATGAGGCATGGAGAGTGTTTAACAACCGGGAGGATAAGAAAAGGGACAGACGGGCACTGGTGGTAGCAATACATGGGAGGGGGAAAGGAAAGCAGGGAATTTTAGGAAACCATTAGAAAGAGATCAATGTGCATGGTGTAAGCAGAGAGGGCACTGGAAGAATGAATGCCCAAAAAGACGAAAAGAAAAAATTCAGGCCCATTATAAAGAAGATTGACGGGGACCGGGGGAATCTACCCTAGCGGATCCACTGGTTACCCTAAGGCTAGGGAAAAAGCCACAAGAAATAGAATTTTTGGTGGATAAAGGAGCAACGTATTCGTTTTTAAATCAAGCTCTGACCCCTATCGATACTGATTCTATAACATAACAGGAGCCACTGGCCGGAGCGAAAAGGCATATTTTCTCAAACCTCTTAAGTTCAAATTGGGAAAACAATTGGGGATACAAAAATTTTTATATCTGCCAAATTCGCCGAGACCCCTGTTAGGGCGAGATTTATTAGAGCAATTGGGAGCAGAAATTAAATTCAAAAAAGCGAAAATGGAACTCCGGATAAAAGAAGATCAACTAATTGAAATACTAAGTTTGGCCCTAATAGGAACTCCCATTTCTACAGGAGTGCCTGAGGAGATTAAAGCCCAAATTTATCAGTGGGACTGGGCCTCGGGAGTGCCGGGGAGAGCAAAAAATGCTTCCCCAATAGTGATAAAGCCTCAACAAGGAGCACGACCGGTGAGAGTTAAACCGAATCCCCTTAGAATAGAGGACAGGGAGGGGATCCGACCAACTATAGATCGGTTTATTGAGTATGGGCTGCTGAAAGAATGTGAATCAGAGTAAAACACTCCAATAATACCTGTTAAGATGGTAATGGATGGTAGCTAAGATGTTAATTAGTTAAGATGGTAATTAGGATGGTAGCTATCGCATAGTGCAGGACCTCAGAGCTATCAACAGAATTGTTGAGGATTTGCATCCGGTAGTAGCAAATCCATACACTCTTCTAACTAAAGTGGTATATGAATTGGCATGGTTTACCGTTTTGAACCTAAAGGATGCCTTTTTCTGCCTGCCTCTGAGCCCAGAGAGCCAACTTTTCTTCGCATTTGAATGGGAAAACCCAGAATCTGGAAGGAAAACACAGCTTACATGGACTGTGCTACCACAGGGCTTTAAAAATAGCCCAACACTTTTTGGAAATCAGCTAGCCAAAGACTTAGAACAGTGGAAACGCCCGCCTGGGACAGGAATGGTATTACAGTATGTGGACGATATGTTACTTGCCACAGACACCAGAGAAACATGCATAAAATGGACTGTGAGCCTGTTAAATTTTCTTGGACTTAATGGCTATAAAGTTTCTCCACAGAAGGCGCAGATAGCCCAGCAGCAAGTGACCTATCTGGGATATGAAATAACCGCAGGCCAACGGACACTGGGGAAGGAGAGGAAAGAGGTCATCTGCCAGACACCTCGACCACAGACGCCTAAGGAAATTCGAACCTTCCTAGGCATGACAGGATGGTGTCCTCTCTGGATATATAACTACGGACTTTTGGTAAAGCCTCTATACGAGTTATTAAAATCTGACTCAAAGAATATTATATGGAATAGGGAGGCAGACAAAGCCTTCCAGCAATTAAAAAAGAGGTTAATGGAAGCACCTGGCCTGGGATTACCTGACACTACTAAACCTTTCTGGTTGTTTTCCTATGAAAAGAAAGGAATGGCCTTAGGAGTCCTAGCCCAGAATTTGGGACCCTATCGAAGGGCGGTGGCATACTTCTCCAAAAACAGCTTGACGAAGTAAGTAAAGGGTGGCCTAGCTCTCTCCGAGCGGTGGCAGCAGTGGTAATAAATATCCAAGAGGCCCGTAAGTTCACCCTAGGCAAGAAAATCACAGTTATGGTATCACATACAGTCTCAGCAGTACTGGAAGTAAAAGGGGGGCATTGGCTTTCACCTCAGAGGTTTCTTAAGTACCAGGCTATCCTGATAGAGCAAGATGATGTAGAAATAACGGTAACTAATATTGTCAATCCAGCCTCTTTCCTCAGCGGAACAGAAGGACAATCAGTGACCCACGACTGCTTGGAAACAATCGAGGCGATTTACTCCAGCCGACCAGACCTGAAAGAAGAACCATTGGAGGATGCAGAGGATTCCTGGTTCACAGACGGGAGCGGCTTCATTCAACAGGGGATACGCAAAGCTGGCTATACGCAAAGCTACCACCACAGAGAAGGTAATAGAATCCAAGGCCCTGGCCCCAAATACATCAGCCCAAAAGGCTGAGATTATAGCACTAACCCGAACCCTGGAATTGGCCAAAGGAAAACGGGTAAGTATCTGGACAAACTCTAAATATGCTTTTGGGGTATTGCATGCTCACGGGGCGGTCTGGAGAGGAAGAGGACTCTTATCTACACAAGGGAAGCACATCAAACATGCTGAAGAAATTCTCAAACTCTTAGATGCAGTATTACCGCCTGCCAAATTGACATAATAGCTATAAAGTTTCTTCACAGAAAGCACAGATAGCACAGCAACAAGTGACATTTTTCGTTATTATGGGCAGTGGTCATGGCAGAACATAGAAAATCCCATCGGGGAACAGAGGCACTTTACAGATACATGAACAGGCTAATATGTGCTCGAAATCTATACGCCACTGTCAAACAAGTCACTCAGCAGTGTGAGGTATGTTTACAGAACAACCCTAAGACAGGCCCCAGAGTCCAATTTGGCCAGATAGGGAAGGGAAACTATCCGAGACAACAATGGCAAATTGATTTTTCAGAACTTCCAAGAAAAGGGTGTTTCGATACCTATTGGTGTTAACTGATACCTTTTCAGGATGGCCAGAGGCATTTCCCTGTCGAACCAACAAAACAAGAGAAGTGGTAAAAGCATTGTTGCATGAAATTATACCAAGGTTCGGGGTTCCCGCAGTAATTTCCTCGGACCGAGTATCTCATTTCACTGCAAGGGTTCTTTCGAAAGTAAGCAGATTACTGGGTATAGACTGGCAACTTCACACCCCATACAACCCACGATCGAGTGGTCAAGTAGAAAAGATGAATCACTTGATCAAAACGCAAATTGTGAAACTAAGCCAGGAAGCTAACTTGGCCTGGCCTCAATCACTACCCTTAGCCCTTCTCAGGATAAGAACAAAACCCAGAACCAAAGAAGGTTTGAGCCCCTTTGAAATACTGTATGGGAGACCATATAGTGTACAAGACGGAATATCCACAGAGCTGGGGAATGAAATACTAACAGATTACCTGATAAATTTACAAAAACAGCTCCGAGAGGTAGAAAAACTGGTTCTGGGAAAAAGAGGTCGTGGGCTGGATGGACCAGTACACGAGATCGAACCTGGGGACTACGTAAGTCTTTTACAGATTCACCACTGAAGCCAAAATGGGAAGGTCCCTTCCAGGTACTGCTGACCACTCACACGGCCATAAAGATCAAGGAACAAGACACTTGGATCCATTGGACTCACGTCAAGAGGGCTCCAGAACCCCAATGGACATCAACACAGACCGAACCCCTGAAGCTTCGCCTCCAACGAAAAGATGGACATTAGTAACATTAGTAGTCATCAACATGCCAGGACTTTGTGTTTCAGGGGGAGGGACACGGGATCTGAATACATATTCACGAAATCTGGAAACATTGGTAAGGGCTACTAATCTGTCAGACTGTTGGGTATGTTGGGTACCCTACGCAAATGAGAAATGGAATTGCCTCTATGTGGGGTGGCAGCAAGCAATTGGAACAATGCCAACGGAACCTGGCCTAAATTTTGGGCAAAAGGGGGGAATGAGTCGAATGGGTATTGTGAGTACGATGATAATATCTACCCCTTAGGACCCAGATTTGATCTACAACTGTTGAAAGAAGAGTTTGTGCTATTAATTAGCAATAACAATTGTGCATGGGAACACGGGGAACATAGACACAGTGGGCCGGTGAATAAGACAAGAACTTGGGGATGGAGCAAGTACTGGATTAATAAGACAACTGTTGATGTGGGAAGTTGGGATCTAACAGGGATAAGGGTAACATATATTGACTTTTGCGACAAAACACAACTAGTTGCATATAAAAGTAGTGGTATTTCCGAAGGAGAAGGATATTCCTGGGAGTATGGATGGTACCAGGCGGGGAAATTTTTAGGTGCGAATTTGATGGCAACTATTGGACCCTGTAAGTTATGTAAAGGGTATTGGTTGTTGTGTGGAGATGGATATAGTAGAAAACAGCTGCCCGGAGGATGGAAGGGAACTTGCACGATAGGCTATCTAACTAGCCAGGATACGGTGTTTAATCAGTCTGAAATCCCCTCAGGAATGCTGAGAACACCTTGGAGGAGAATTCGGGGAGTGGAAAACCCTCTAGTGACGAGGGGAACAAGGTTCCACAGCTTTGTAAGATGGTTTATACCGTTCCTGGGCGTCAGTGAATTGGAAAAGGCAATTGTGAACATATCGGCCATAATAGAAGTGCTCGAGAAATCTACAATGGATGCTATACAAGCACTTCAACAAGAAGTCCAGTCATTAGCAAATGTGGTGGGACAAAACAGAATGGCAAAATACTTATTAACCTGGAAAGAAGGAGGTTTATGTGCAGTAATTAATCAAAGCTGTTGTTCATATGTAAACTAGAATGGGAGAGTAGAGAAAGACTTACAAAATATCATAGCTAAAACTAAGATTTTGCATTTGACTGCGCAAGATGACACCACATTCGGGTTTTCTGATCTTTGGGAAAAGTTAACCTCGTGGTTACCTAACTTTGCTTGGCTTAAGCGACTGTTTATCCTTCTAATAGCAATACTTATGTTAGGAACTTTAGTGTGTGCATTAATTAGATGTCTTATGTGTTGTACCGGGGGGCCAAAGACGAATACATTCAATGGAAGAAGCATCAGCTCCGTGAACGAGTGGAATCTGGGAAGTATTTTAGAAATCAGAAGGGGAGAGAGAATATGTTATATGTGATTGTAAAAGAATTTACAAAGTTGAAAGAAAAGGGGGGACTTGATTCAGAAAACGAACGGTTACAGATTGTTAGTGCGGATGTAATACAGCCTGGGAAAGAACAAAATCTCGGGGCCCCAGCATTCCAAGATAAAGAAATGGCTTTGTGTATAAGATAGCGAGAGCAGCTGCATGCTAAGGAGGTGCTGAGAAGGAACCTAGCTGTCTGGGAAAGGTGCCCATCTGGTCAGGACAGGGGAGGAGATTTTTGATAATGAGATCTTGGAAATAATTAGAATAGTAACGCCTTTAATTATAACAACCTGACCACCATAATGAATATGAATGCTTTTCACCATAAATGGACGCTTGCTTCACAAATCGGTGTACAAGTTTGGCGGAGAAATCCCACTTGCAACAAGCGCTGCAATAAACATACCTGCTTTATAACTCTCTGCGAGTTGTAATGTTTGTTTCCGCGCGTCACCTTCACCACGGTGCTCGGGGTGCCGCCGGGAGATCAGCCGCGCTCGCAGCGGTACCACCGCGTGCCTCCGAGTGCCGCTGAGCGCTCTCCCGATATCGCCGCTCCGTCACCCCGGCTTTAAGAGTGCTGCTGGGCGCTCTGCCGAGCTCGCCGCACTACCATTGTGCTCATCCGAGTGCCGCCGAGCGCTCTCCCGGTATCAACACTCGTTGACCATGCGCGTCCGGTTGCAGCCAGGCGCTCTCCCGAGCTCGACGCGCTACCACCCAGAGCTGGCGAGTGCCACCGGGAAAACTACAGATTCTGCAGGGCCCTAGGGAACACCACAGGCGCCTACGGAACCCTACACAACCCTCCGGAAACATATGGCACCCTACAAGCTCCTACCAACCCCTGCGGGCACTTACACAACCCTACAGGTCCCTAAGGCAATCTACGGGACTCTATGGGCCCCTAGGGAACCCTATAGATTTCGATGGAACCCTACGAGCCCCTCTGGAACCCTACAGAATACTCCAGGACCCGACAGCACTCTACAAGACCCTTAGCAACACAACGGAACCTCACTAAAACCCTATGGGCTCCTACAGAACACTGTAGGTGCCTACGGAAACCTACAGACCCCTACGGAATACTACCAGCCACTACAGAAAAATATGGCCCCTACGGAACTCTACGGAACCTGGCAGAAACACTGTGGGCCCCTACAGGCCCTTGCGGGCACTTGCAGAACTCTGCAGGAACCCACGGAACTTTATGGAACCCTACCAGCCCCTACGGAAGCCTAAAGACCCTTACAGGCAGTTACGGAACGGTACAGGGCCCTAGGGAACTTTACCAGCCACTACGGAACTCTAGGGGCCCCTACGGAACCCTGCAGAACCCTCCAGAACCTTACAGAATCCCACGGATTCCTACAGACTCCTGCGGGCACTTACTCAACCCTAGAGGACCCTACGGAACACTGCCAGCTCCTATGGAAGGAACCCTACGGGCCCCTACAGAACACTACTGGCTCCTGCGGTACTCCAGAGGCCTCTAGGGAACCTACGAAGCTCTACGGAACCCTATGGATCCTTACGGCACAGTACGGGCCCCTTCAGACCTCTGCGGGCACTTATGGAAACCTACAGGACCCTACGGAACTGTACGAGACTCTACAGGCCCCTAGGGAACACCACAGGCCCCTACGGAACCGTACGAGACTCTACAGGCCCCTAGGGTACACCACAGGCCCCTACGGAACCGTACGAGACTCTACAGGCCCCTAGGGAACACCACAGGCCCCTACGGAACCCTACACAACCCTCTGGAAACTTATGGCACCCTACAAGC
Organism: Numenius arquata; assembly: GCF_964106895.1. Taxonomy (NCBI): domain Eukaryota; kingdom Metazoa; phylum Chordata; class Aves; order Charadriiformes; family Scolopacidae; genus Numenius; species Numenius arquata. The sequence goes on from NW_027414092.1 coordinate 16,465, forward strand.
TCCTACCAACCCCTGCGGGCACTTACACAACCCTACAGGTCCCTAAGGCAATCTACGGGACTCTATGGGCCCCTAGGGAACCCTATAGATTTCGATGGAACCCTACGAGCCCCTCTGGAACCCTACAGAATACTCCAGGACCCGACAGCACTCTACAAGACCCTTAGCAACACAACGGAACCTCACTAAAACCCTATGGGCTCCTACAGAACACTGCAGGTGCCTACGGAAACCTACAGACCCCTACAGAATACTACCAGCCACTACAGAAAAATATGGCCCCTACGGAACTCTACGGAACCTGGCAGAAACACTGTGGGCCCCTACAGGCCCTTGCGGGCACTTGCAGAACTCTGCAGGAACCCACGGAACTTTATGGAACCCTACCAGCCCTTACGGAAGCCTAAAGACCATTGCAGGCAGTTACGGAATGGTACAGGGCCCTAGGGAACTTTACCAGCCACTACAGAACTCTAGGGGCCCCTACGGAAGCCTCCAGAACCCTACGGAACCCTACAGACTCCTGCGGGCACTTACTCAACCCTAGAGGACCCTACGGAACACTACTGGCTCCTGCGGTACTCCAGAGGCCTCTAGGGAACCTACGAAGCTCTACGGAACCCTATGGATCCTTACGGAACAGTACGGGCCCCTTCAGACCTCTGCGGGCGCTTATGGAAACCTACAGGACCCTACGGAACCGTACGAGACTCTACAGGCCCCTAGGGAACACCACAGGCCCCTACGGAACCGTACGAGACTCTACAGGCCCTTAGGGAACACCACAGGCCCCTACGGAACCCTACACAAGCCTCTGGAAACTTATGGAACCCTACAAGCTCCTACCAACCCCTGCGAGCACTTACACAACCCTACAGGTCCCTACGGCAATCTACGGGACTCTATGGGCCCCTAGGGAACCCTACAGATTTCGACGGAACCCTACCAGCCCCTCTGGAACCCTACAGAATACTCCAGGACCCGACAGCACTCTACAAGACCCTTAGCAACACAACGGAACCTCACTAAAACCCTATGGGCTCCTACAGAACACTGTAGGTGCCTACGGAAACCTACAGACCCCTACGGAATACTACCAGCCACTACAGAAAAATATGGCCCCTACGGAACTCTACGGAACCTGGCAGAAACACTGTGGGCCCCTACAGGCCCTTGCGGGCACTTGCAGAACTCTGCAGGAACCCACGGAACTTTATGGAACCCTACCAGCCCCTACGGAAGCCTAAAGACCCTTACAGGCAGTTACGGAACGGTACAGGGCCCTAGGGAACTTTACCAGCCACTACGGAACTCTAGGGGCCCCTACGGAACCCTGCAGAACCCTCCAGAACCTTACAGAATCCCACGGATTCCTACAGACTCCTGCGGGCACTTACTCAACCCTAGAGGACCCTACGGAACACTGCCAGCTCCTATGGAAGGAACCCTACGGGCCCCTACAGAACACTACTGGCTCCTGCGGTACTCCAGAGGCCTCTAGGGAACCTACGAAGCTCTACGGAACCCTATGGATCCTTACGGCACAGTACGGGCCCCTTCAGACCTCTGCGGGCACTTATGGAAACCTACAGGACCCTACGGAACTGTACGAGACTCTACAGGCCCCTAGGGAACACCACAGGCCCCTACGGAACCGTACGAGACTCTACAGGCCCCTAGGGTACACCACAGGCCCCTACGGAACCGTACGAGACTCTACAGGCCCCTAGGGAACACCACAGGCCCCTACGGAACCCTACACAACCCTCTGGAAACTTATGGCACCCTACAAGCTCCTACCAACCCCTGCGGGCACTTACACAACCCTACAGGTCCCTAAGGCAATCTACGGGACTCTATGGGCCCCTAGGGAACCCTATAGATTTCGATGGAACCCTACGAGCCCCTCTGGAACCCTACAGAATACTCCAGGACCCGACAGCACTCTACAAGACCCTTAGCAACACAACGGAACCTCACTAAAACCCTATGGGCTCCTACAGAACACTGCAGGTGCCTACGGAAACCTACAGACCCCTACAGAATACTACCAGCCACTACAGAAAAATATGGCCCCTACGGAACTCTACGGAACCTGGCAGAAACACTGTGGGCCCCTACAGGCCCTTGCGGGCACTTGCAGAACTCTGCAGGAACCCACGGAACTTTATGGAACCCTACCAGCCCTTACGGAAGCCTAAAGACCATTGCAGGCAGTTACGGAACGGTACAGGGCCCTAGGGAACTTTACCAGCCACTACAGAACTCTAGGGGCCCTACGGAACCCTCCAGAACCCTACAGACCCCTACGGAACCCTACAGACTCCTGGGGCACTTACTCAACCCTAGAGGACCCTACGGAACACTACTGGCTCCTGCGGTACTCCAGAGGCCTCTAGGGAACCTACGAAGCTCTACGGAACCCTATGGATCCTTACGGAACAGTACGGGCAACTTCAGACCTCTGCGGGCGCTTATGGAAACCTACAGGACCCTACGGAACCGTACGAGACTCTACAGGCCCCTAGGGAACACCACAGGCCCCTACGGAACCGTACGAGACTCTACAGGCCCTTAGGGAACACCACAGGCCCCTACGGAACCCTACACAAGCCTCTGGAAACTTATGGAACCCTACAAGCTCCTACCAACCCCTGCGAGCACTTACACAACCCTACAGGTCCCTACGGCAATCTACGGGACTCTATGGGCCCCTAGGGAACCCTACAGATTTCGACGGAACCCTACCAGCCCCTCTGGAACCCTACAGAATACTCCAGGACCCGACAGCACTCTACAAGACCCTTAGCAACACAACGGAACCTCACTAAAACCCTATGGGCTCCTACAGAACACTGTAGGTGCCTACGGAAACCTACAGACCCCTACGGAATACTACCAGCCACTACAGAAAAATATGGCCCCTACGGAACTCTACGGAACCTGGCAGAAACACTGTGGGCCCCTACAGGCCCTTGCGGGCACTTGCAGAACTCTGCAGGAACCCACGGAACTTTATGGAACCCTACCAGCCCCTACGGAAGCCTAAAGACCCTTACAGGCAGTTACGGAACGGTACAGGGCCCTAGGGAACTTTACCAGCCACTACGGAACTCTACGGGCCCCTACGGAACCCTGCAGAACCCTCCAGAACCTTACAGAATCCCACGGATTCCTACAGACTCCTGCGGGCACTTACTCAACCCTACAGGCCCCTACGGAACACTGCCAGCTCCTATGGAAGGAACCCTACGGGCCCCTACAGAAAACTACTGGCTCCTGCGGTACTCCACAGGCCTCTAGGGAACCTACGAAGCTCTACGGAGCCCTATGGATCCTTACGGCACAGTACGGGCCCCTTCAGACCTCTGCGGGCACTTATGGAAACCTACAGGACCCTACGGAACTGTACGAGACTCTACAGGCCCCTAGGGAACACCACAGGCCCCTACGGAACCGTACGAGACTCTACAGGCCCCTAGGGTACACCACAGGCCCCTACGGAACCGTACGAGACTCTACAGGCCCCTAGGGAACACCACAGGCCCCTACGGAACCCTACACAACCCTCTGGAAACTTATGGCACCCTACAAGCTCCTACCAACCCCTGCGGGCACTTACACAACCCTACAGGTCCCTAAGGCAATCTACGGGACTCTATGGGCCCCTAGGGAACCCTATAGATTTCGATGGAACCCTACGAGCCCCTCTGGAACCCTACAGAATACTCCAGGACCCGACAGCACTCTACAAGACCCTTAGCAACACAACGGAACCTCACTAAAACCCTATGGGCTCCTACAGAACACTGCAGGTGCCTACGGAAACCTACAGACCCCTACAGAATACTACCAGCCACTACAGAAAAATATGGCCCCTACGGAACTCTACGGAACCTGGCAGAAACACTGTGGGCCCCTACAGGCCCTTGCGGGCACTTGCAGAACTCTGCAGGAACCCACGGAACTTTATGGAACCCTACCAGCCCTTACGGAAGCCTAAAGACCATTGCAGGCAGTTACGGAACGGTACAGGGCCCTAGGGAACTTTACCAGCCACTGCAGAACTCTAGGGGCCCCTACGGAACCCTCCAGAACCCTACAGACCCCTACGGAACCCTACAGACTCCTGCGGGCACTTACTCAACCCTAGAGGACCCTACGGAACACTACTGGCTCCTGCGGTACTCCAGAGGCCTCTAGGGAACCTACGAAGCTCTACGGAACCCTATGGATCCTTACGGAACAGTACGGGCCCCTTCAGACCTCTGCGGGCGCTTATGGAAACCTACAGGACCCTACGGAACCGTACGAGACTCTACAGGCCCCTAGGGAACACCACAGGCCCCTACGGAACCGTACGAGACTCTACAGGCCCTTAGGGAACACCACAGGCCCCTACGGAACCCTACACAAGCCTCTGGAAACTTATGGAACCCTACAAGCTCCTACCAACCCCTGCGAGCACTTACACAACCCTACAGGTCCCTACGGCAATCTACGGGACTCTATGGGCCCCTAGGGAACCCTACAGATTTCGACGGAACCCTACCAGCCCCTCTGGAACCCTACAGAATACTCCAGGACCCGACAGCACTCTACAAGACCCTTAGCAACACAACGGAACCTCACTAAAACCCTATGGGCTCCTACAGAACACTGTAGGTGCCTACGGAAACCTACAGACCCCTACGGAATACTACCAGCCACTACAGAAAAATATGGCCCCTACGGAACTCTACGGAACCTGGCAGAAACACTGTGGGCCCCTACAGGCCCTTGCGGGCACTTGCAGAACTCTGCAGGAACCCACGGAACTTTATGGAACCCTACCAGCCCCTACGGAAGCCTAAAGACCCTTACAGGCAGTTACGGAACGGTACAGGGCCCTAGGGAACTTTACCAGCCACTACGGAACTCTAGGGGCCCCTACGGAACCCTGCAGAACCCTCCAGAACCTTACAGAATCCCACGGATTCCTACAGACTCCTGCGGGCACTTACTCAACCCTAGAGGACCCTACGGAACACTGCCAGCTCCTATGGAAGGAACCCTACGGGCCCCTACAGAACACTACTGGCTCCTGCGGTACTCCACAGGCCTCTAGGGAACCTACGAAGCTCTACGGAGCCCTATGGATCCTTACGGAACAGTACGGGCCCCTTCAGACCTCTGCGGGCGCTTATGGAAACCTACAGGCCCCTAGGGAACTGTACGAGACTCTACAGGCCCCTAGGGAACACCACAGGCCCCTACGGAACCGTACGAGACTCTACAGGCCCTTAGGGAAGACCACAGGCCCCTACGGAACCCTACACAAGCCTCTGGAAACTTATGGAACCCTACAAGCTCCTACCAACCCCTGCGGGCACTTACAGAACCCTACAGGTCCCTACGGAAATCTATGGGACTCTACGGGCCCCTAGGGAACCCTTCAGATTTCGACGGAACCCTACCAGCCCCTCTGGAACCCTACAGAATACTCCAGGACCCGACAGCACTCTACAAGACCCTTAGCAACACAACGGAACCTCACTAAAACCCTATGGGCTCCTACAGAACACTGCAGGTGCCTACGGAACCCTAGAGACCCCTACGGAACCCTACAGACACCTGCGGGCACATACGGAACCCTGCAGGCCCCTACGGAACCCTACAGGTCCATACAGAACCCCACAAGTCCCTACGGAACTTTACCAGCCACTACGGAACTCTACGGGTCCCTACGGAACCCTGCAGAACCCTCCAGAACCTTACAGAATCCCACAGACTCCTACAGACTTCTGCGGGCACTTAAACAACCCTACAGGCCCCTACGGAAATCTACGGGACTCTATGGGCCCCTAGGGAACCCTACAGATTTCGACGGAACCCTACGAGCCCCTCTGGAACCCTACAGAGTCCCGAGCTCTGGAACCATTGTTCGAGCTCGCCGTTGTACCAGCGTGCACCTCTGCGTGTTGCTGCGTGTCCTCCCGACCACGCCGATTCATCACCCCGCTCTTCAGGGTGATGCGGGGCTCTCCCGAGCTCGCCGCGCTACTACCGTGCTCCTCCAGGTCTCGCAGTGCGCCTTCCGACTGCTCCGTATATACACCCCGCTCGGCAGGGTGCCTCCGGGCGCTCTGCCGAGCTTGCTGCGCTACCGCTCTGCGCCTCCGGGTGTCGCTGCGCATCCTCCCAACCCCGACGCACCCTCATCCCACCCCTCCGGGTGCCGTCGGGCGCCAACTCGATCCCGCCGAGCCTTAACCCACCCCTCGGGATGGTGACGGGTGCACGTCCCACCTGCCCGAGCCGCTCCCCCCGCCCTTCGGGGTGCCGACGAGTCCTCGTCCGACTCACCCGTGCCCTCAGCGCGCTCTTCGGGGTGCAACCGGGCACTGTCCGAGCTCACCACGCTACCACCCTGCGCCTCCGGCTGTCGCTCCGCCTCCTCCCGACCACACCGATCCTTCACCCCGCTCTTCGGGGTGCTGCGGGGCTCTTCCGAGCTCGCCGCGCTCCACCCTGCGCATGTGAGTGCCGCTGGGTGCTCTCGGGATCTCGCCGCGGTACCACCGTGCGCCTCCGAGTGCCGCCGAGCGCTCTCCCGGTATCGCCACTCGTTGACCCCGCACGTCGGGGTGCCGCCACGCACTCTCCCGATATCGCCGCTCCTTCACCACGGTGCTCGGGGTGCCGCCGGGCGCTCTCCTCAGCTCGCAGCGGTACCACCGTGCGCCTCCGAGTGCCGCCGAGCGCTCTCCTGGTATTGCCACTCGTTGACCCCGCACGTCGGGGTGCCGCCAGGCGCTCTCCCGATATCGCCGCTCCTTCACCACAGTGCTCGGGGTGCCGCCGGGCGCTCTCCCGAGCTTGCCGCACTACCACCGTGCGCCTCCAGGTGCCGCTGTGCGTCCGGTCGACCCGACGCACGCTCATCCCGCTCCTTGGGGTGCTGTCGGGCGCTCTGCTGAGCTCTCCGCGCTACCACCGTGCGCCGGCAAGTGCCAGCGGGCACTCTCGGGATCTCGCCGCGGTACCACAGCGCGCCTCCGAGTGCCGCCGAGCGCTCTCCCGATATCGCTGCTCCTTCACCACAGTGCCTGGGGTGCCGCCGGGCGCACTGCCGAGCTCACAGCGGTACCACCGCGTGCCTCCGAGTGCCGCTGAACGCTCTCCCGATATCGCCGCTCCTTCACCCTGCTTGTCTGGGTGCCGCCGGGCGCTTTCCCGAGCTCTTCGCGCTCCACCCTGCGCATGCGAGTGCCGCTGGGTGCTCTCGGGATCTCGCCGCGGTACCACCGCGCGCCTCCGAGTGCCGCCGAGCGCTCTCCCGATATCGCCGCTCCTTCACCCTGCTTGTCTGGGTGCCGCCAGGCGCTTTCCCGAGCTCGCCGCACTACCACCGTGCGCCTCCTGGTGCCTCTGTACGTCCGGTCGACCCGATGCACGCTCATCCCGCTCCTCGGGGTGCCACCGGGCGCTCTCCCGAGCTCGTCGCGCTACCACCGTGCGCCTCCTGGTGCCGCTGTGCGTCCGGTCGACCCGACGCACGCTCATCCCGCTCCTCGGGGTGCCACCGGGCGCTCTCCCGAGCTCGTCGCGCTACCACCGTGCGCCTCCAGGTGCCGCTGTGCGTCCGGTCGACCCGACGCACGCTCATCCCGCTCCTCGGGGTGCCGCCGGACGCTCTCCCGAGCTCTTCGCGCTCCACCCTGCGCATGTGAGTGCCGCTGGGTGCTCTCGGGATCTCGCCGCGGTGCCACCGTGCGCCTCCGAGTGCCGCCGAGCGCTCTCCCGGTATCGCCACTCGTTGACCCCGCACGTCGGGGTGCCGCCAGGCGCTCTCCCGATATCGCCGCTCCTTCACCACAGTGCTCGGGGTGCCGCCGGGCGCTCTCCTCAGCTCGCAGCGGTACCACCGTGCGCCTCCGAGTGCCGCCGAGCGCTCTCCCGGTATTGCCACTCGTTGACCCCGCACGTCGGGGTGCCGCCAGGCGCTCTCCCGATATCGCCGCTCCTTCACCACGGTGCTCGGGGTGCCGCCGGGCGCTCTCCCGAGCTTGCCGCACTACCACCGTGCGCCTCCAGGTGCCGCTGTGCGTCCGGTCGACCCTACGCACGCTCATCCCGCTCCTCGGGGTGCTGCCGGGCGCTCTGCTGAGCTCTCCGCGCTACCACCGTGCGCCGGCAAGTGCCAGCGGGCACTCTCGGGATCTCGCCGTGGTACCACAGCGCGCCTCCGAGTGCCGCCGAGCGCTCTCCCGATATCGCTGCTCCTTCACCACAGTGCCTGGGGTGCCGCCGGGCGCACTGCCGAGCTCACAGCGGTACCACCGCGTGCCTCCGAGTGCCGCTGAACGCTCTCCCGATATCGCCGCTCCTTCACCCTGCTTGTCTGGGTGCCGCCGGGCGCTTTCCCGAGCTCGTCGCGCTACCACCGTGCGCCTCCAGGTGCCGCTGTGCGTCCGGTCGACCCAACACACGCTCATCCCGCTCCTCGGGGTGCCGCCGGGCGCTCTCCCGAGCTCTTCGCGCTCCACCCTGCGCATGTGAGTGCCGCTGGGTGCTCTCGGGATCTTGCCGCCGTACCACAGCGCGCCTCCGAGTGCCGCCGAGCGCTCTCCCGATATCGCCGCTCCTTTGATTCAGAAAACGAACGGTTACAGTTTGTTAGTGCGGATGTATTACAGTCTGGGAAAGAACAAAAGCTCGGGGCCCCAGAATTCCAAGATAAAGAAATGGCTTTTTGTATAAGATAGCGGGAGCAGCTGCATGCTAAGGAGGTGCTGAGAAGGAACCTAACTGTCTGGGAAGGGTGTCCATCTGGTCAGGACAGGGGAGGAGATTTTTGATAATGTGTTCTTGGAAATAATTAGAATAGTAACGCCTTTAATTTTAATAACCTGCCCACCATAATGAATATGTATGCATTTTACCATAAATGGACGCTTGCTTCACAAACCGGTGTACAAGTTTGGCGGAGAAATCCCCCTTGCACCCAGCGCTGCAATAAACATACCTGCTTTATAACTCTCTGCGAGTTGTAATGTTTGTTTTCGAGCGTCAATTTGGCACCCCAGATGGGACCCCCTCTGTCCGGCTGCGGGACCTGCTGAGGACGGGAGTCCTCTGGGCGCCCCCGAGATTTCTCGGAAGGACTCCCCAACTCATGCAGATCACCGCGGGGACAGACAAGGACCATCTCCTGCGGACCAGGTATGTTTTAGGGTTTCATGGGGGGACCTGTAAGTCGTGAGGAGACGTCCTACGCGTTGTAAAGACTCGGTGTACTCTCCCCGGGGTATGCTCAAGCTTGGGCTAATGGTGTGGGATCCCTGGGTTTTGGGTTAGTGTGTAGAATTGTAATGTTGATTATTTAGTGTATTTGTCATAAGGTATCCCTACCGCGTTATTGTCTGTAATTGTTGTATGAGTGATTGAGACGCGGCACTGCTGCAGAGCGAGTGTGAAGTTCCGATCCGCGGTTCCGTGCTCTCCGCGATGAGAGCGGCCGGAAAAAAACGAAGCGTACAGACGAACGACTGTACAGAAGCATTGTGTAAATCTAATACTGAGAATATTAAGTGGCAGTGTCTGGGACATTCGGATAACTTTTGTGATCCTATTTTTGTCTTAAAGTGCTTTGCTTGTAATACAGCGGTTTGGGTAGATCGGGAGGACGATTTTTGGTGTCCACAGTGTGGTAGCTGGACTGAGTGGGAAAAGATCGAGCGGGCGGGAGAGTTGCAACAAATAATCTGTGGAGACATAGCCTACACCTGGAGATAAAGGTAGCGACAGCGGCAGCGGGGGGGTAACACCTAAGTGACACACGGAGATCAGGATCGCCTCTGAACTAAGGGGGTAAGGGAACATAAAAAGGGCAAAAATCAAGGAAGTGAGATACTGAAAAGTAGTACCCTAGGGTGTATTTTAGCACACTGGAAGGAGATCGGGGGCTCACCAGGTGGCAGCGTGGACAAGAAAACCTTAATTAAATATTGTAATCAAAGGTGGCCCCTTTACAAATTAGATGATCAGGAGAAATGGCCCTGAACGGGACTCTCAATTACAATAGTATACTACAATTAATGCTGTTCCTTAGAAAGGAAGGAAAGTGGGATGAAGTCACATATGCGGATATGTTTTTCACCCTTTGGAACCACCCAGAGTACCAATGGGACTGCGGGCTATTACCTCCACAAGACCCGATGGTACTAGCCTTAGAGAAAGAAAGACGAGGAGAAATGAAAGGTAATATAAAAAGATGTTGTTCAGCCTTTAGCATAGGGCAGACATGCACAAAGCCTGAAAAGATTCGGGATCTTAAAGAAAACTATTTTCTTGATACTTACTTACCACCGGTTAGAGCAATAGAAGACCGTTGGGAGGGGGTAAGGGTTCCTCAAGAAGATAGAGAAACTGAAGCTGATTCCAAAACTGAATCCAAAACCCCACCTGACAGCCCTGTATCGTCCCGTACTCGGAAAAGGACAGAGCAAGCAGCGATTCAAGCACCCTTAAGGGAAGCCATGGGTCCGGACGGACTAGCCGTAATGATAAAAGTCCCTTTTTCCTCATTTGATTTAGAAACCTGGAAAAGTGTGGCAAAGAATTATCGGAATGATCCCGTAGGGGTTACTAGACATTTTCAGTCTCTGGTAAAGCAGCACAATCCTGACTGGAGTGATATCCAGTTATTATTAGATCACCTAACAGAAACTGAGAAACAACTGGTTTTAAAAACTGCTCACAATATAGCCACGGACCAACTGAAAGATTCAGGAAGGTACATTAAAGAACACTTCCCTTTGCAGAACCCTCACTGGAAGCCAAACAGGACCACTCATTCAGAGGCGCTAGAAACTTACAGAGATGGGATTATAACAGGGATGGAGAGGGCTATCCCGAAAGCCATTAACTCGTCAATGCTGTATGCTGTAAGACGAGGGCCGAAGGAGAGTCCCTCGGAGTTTCTAGATAAATTACGAGATGCAATGAGACGCTACACCCCCTCGGACCCTGGATCAGAGATAGGAATCCAGCAGTTAGTGTCTCTCTTTTTAGGGCAGTCTGCCAACGATATCCGGTGGAAGCTGCAAAAACTGAGAACAACCGACAGCAGAAATCTAGAGACTCTGTTAGATGAGGCATGGAGAGTGTTTAACAACCGGGAGGATAAGAAAAGGGACAGACGGGCACTGGTGGTAGCAATACATGGGAGGGGGAAAGGAAAGCAGGGAATTTTAGGAAACCATTAGAAAGAGATCAATGTGCATGGTGTAAGCAGAGAGGGCACTGGAAGAATGAATGCCCAAAAAGACGAAAAGAAAAAATTCAGGCCCATTATAAAGAAGATTGACGGGGACCGGGGGAATCTACCCTAGCGGATCCACTGGTTACCCTAAGGCTAGGGAAAAAGCCACAAGAAATAGAATTTTTGGTGGATAAAGGAGCAACGTATTCGTTTTTAAATCAAGCTCTGACCCCTATCGATACTGATTCTATAACATAACAGGAGCCACTGGCCGGAGCGAAAAGGCATATTTTCTCAAACCTCTTAAGTTCAAATTGGGAAAACAATTGGGGATACAAAAATTTTTATATCTGCCAAATTCGCCGAGACCCCTGTTAGGGCGAGATTTATTAGAGCAATTGGGAGCAGAAATTAAATTCAAAAAAGCGAAAATGGAACTCCGGATAAAAGAAGATCAACTAATTGAAATACTAAGTTTGGCCCTAATAGGAACTCCCATTTCTACAGGAGTGCCTGAGGAGATTAAAGCCCAAATTTATCAGTGGGACTGGGCCTCGGGAGTGCCGGGGAGAGCAAAAAATGCTTCCCCAATAGTGATAAAGCCTCAACAAGGAGCACGACCGGTGAGAGTTAAACCGAATCCCCTTAGAATAGAGGACAGGGAGGGGATCCGACCAACTATAGATCGGTTTATTGAGTATGGGCTGCTGAAAGAATGTGAATCAGAGTAAAACACTCCAATAATACCTGTTAAGATGGTAATGGATGGTAGCTAAGATGTTAATTAGTTAAGATGGTAATTAGGATGGTAGCTATCGCATAGTGCAGGACCTCAGAGCTATCAACAGAATTGTTGAGGATTTGCATCCGGTAGTAGCAAATCCATACACTCTTCTAACTAAAGTGGTATATGAATTGGCATGGTTTACCGTTTTGAACCTAAAGGATGCCTTTTTCTGCCTGCCTCTGAGCCCAGAGAGCCAACTTTTCTTCGCATTTGAATGGGAAAACCCAGAATCTGGAAGGAAAACACAGCTTACATGGACTGTGCTACCACAGGGCTTTAAAAATAGCCCAACACTTTTTGGAAATCAGCTAGCCAAAGACTTAGAACAGTGGAAACGCCCGCCTGGGACAGGAATGGTATTACAGTATGTGGACGATATGTTACTTGCCACAGACACCAGAGAAACATGCATAAAATGGACTGTGAGCCTGTTAAATTTTCTTGGACTTAATGGCTATAAAGTTTCTCCACAGAAGGCGCAGATAGCCCAGCAGCAAGTGACCTATCTGGGATATGAAATAACCGCAGGCCAACGGACACTGGGGAAGGAGAGGAAAGAGGTCATCTGCCAGACACCTCGACCACAGACGCCTAAGGAAATTCGAACCTTCCTAGGCATGACAGGATGGTGTCCTCTCTGGATATATAACTACGGACTTTTGGTAAAGCCTCTATACGAGTTATTAAAATCTGACTCAAAGAATATTATATGGAATAGGGAGGCAGACAAAGCCTTCCAGCAATTAAAAAAGAGGTTAATGGAAGCACCTGGCCTGGGATTACCTGACACTACTAAACCTTTCTGGTTGTTTTCCTATGAAAAGAAAGGAATGGCCTTAGGAGTCCTAGCCCAGAATTTGGGACCCTATCGAAGGGCGGTGGCATACTTCTCCAAAAACAGCTTGACGAAGTAAGTAAAGGGTGGCCTAGCTCTCTCCGAGCGGTGGCAGCAGTGGTAATAAATATCCAAGAGGCCCGTAAGTTCACCCTAGGCAAGAAAATCACAGTTATGGTATCACATACAGTCTCAGCAGTACTGGAAGTAAAAGGGGGGCATTGGCTTTCACCTCAGAGGTTTCTTAAGTACCAGGCTATCCTGATAGAGCAAGATGATGTAGAAATAACGGTAACTAATATTGTCAATCCAGCCTCTTTCCTCAGCGGAACAGAAGGACAATCAGTGACCCACGACTGCTTGGAAACAATCGAGGCGATTTACTCCAGCCGACCAGACCTGAAAGAAGAACCATTGGAGGATGCAGAGGATTCCTGGTTCACAGACGGGAGCGGCTTCATTCAACAGGGGATACGCAAAGCTGGCTATACGCAAAGCTACCACCACAGAGAAGGTAATAGAATCCAAGGCCCTGGCCCCAAATACATCAGCCCAAAAGGCTGAGATTATAGCACTAACCCGAACCCTGGAATTGGCCAAAGGAAAACGGGTAAGTATCTGGACAAACTCTAAATATGCTTTTGGGGTATTGCATGCTCACGGGGCGGTCTGGAGAGGAAGAGGACTCTTATCTACACAAGGGAAGCACATCAAACATGCTGAAGAAATTCTCAAACTCTTAGATGCAGTATTACCGCCTGCCAAATTGACATAATAGCTATAAAGTTTCTTCACAGAAAGCACAGATAGCACAGCAACAAGTGACATTTTTCGTTATTATGGGCAGTGGTCATGGCAGAACATAGAAAATCCCATCGGGGAACAGAGGCACTTTACAGATACATGAACAGGCTAATATGTGCTCGAAATCTATACGCCACTGTCAAACAAGTCACTCAGCAGTGTGAGGTATGTTTACAGAACAACCCTAAGACAGGCCCCAGAGTCCAATTTGGCCAGATAGGGAAGGGAAACTATCCGAGACAACAATGGCAAATTGATTTTTCAGAACTTCCAAGAAAAGGGTGTTTCGATACCTATTGGTGTTAACTGATACCTTTTCAGGATGGCCAGAGGCATTTCCCTGTCGAACCAACAAAACAAGAGAAGTGGTAAAAGCATTGTTGCATGAAATTATACCAAGGTTCGGGGTTCCCGCAGTAATTTCCTCGGACCGAGTATCTCATTTCACTGCAAGGGTTCTTTCGAAAGTAAGCAGATTACTGGGTATAGACTGGCAACTTCACACCCCATACAACCCACGATCGAGTGGTCAAGTAGAAAAGATGAATCACTTGATCAAAACGCAAATTGTGAAACTAAGCCAGGAAGCTAACTTGGCCTGGCCTCAATCACTACCCTTAGCCCTTCTCAGGATAAGAACAAAACCCAGAACCAAAGAAGGTTTGAGCCCCTTTGAAATACTGTATGGGAGACCATATAGTGTACAAGACGGAATATCCACAGAGCTGGGGAATGAAATACTAACAGATTACCTGATAAATTTACAAAAACAGCTCCGAGAGGTAGAAAAACTGGTTCTGGGAAAAAGAGGTCGTGGGCTGGATGGACCAGTACACGAGATCGAACCTGGGGACTACGTAAGTCTTTTACAGATTCACCACTGAAGCCAAAATGGGAAGGTCCCTTCCAGGTACTGCTGACCACTCACACGGCCATAAAGATCAAGGAACAAGACACTTGGATCCATTGGACTCACGTCAAGAGGGCTCCAGAACCCCAATGGACATCAACACAGACCGAACCCCTGAAGCTTCGCCTCCAACGAAAAGATGGACATTAGTAACATTAGTAGTCATCAACATGCCAGGACTTTGTGTTTCAGGGGGAGGGACACGGGATCTGAATACATATTCACGAAATCTGGAAACATTGGTAAGGGCTACTAATCTGTCAGACTGTTGGGTATGTTGGGTACCCTACGCAAATGAGAAATGGAATTGCCTCTATGTGGGGTGGCAGCAAGCAATTGGAACAATGCCAACGGAACCTGGCCTAAATTTTGGGCAAAAGGGGGGAATGAGTCGAATGGGTATTGTGAGTACGATGATAATATCTACCCCTTAGGACCCAGATTTGATCTACAACTGTTGAAAGAAGAGTTTGTGCTATTAATTAGCAATAACAATTGTGCATGGGAACACGGGGAACATAGACACAGTGGGCCGGTGAATAAGACAAGAACTTGGGGATGGAGCAAGTACTGGATTAATAAGACAACTGTTGATGTGGGAAGTTGGGATCTAACAGGGATAAGGGTAACATATATTGACTTTTGCGACAAAACACAACTAGTTGCATATAAAAGTAGTGGTATTTCCGAAGGAGAAGGATATTCCTGGGAGTATGGATGGTACCAGGCGGGGAAATTTTTAGGTGCGAATTTGATGGCAACTATTGGACCCTGTAAGTTATGTAAAGGGTATTGGTTGTTGTGTGGAGATGGATATAGTAGAAAACAGCTGCCCGGAGGATGGAAGGGAACTTGCACGATAGGCTATCTAACTAGCCAGGATACGGTGTTTAATCAGTCTGAAATCCCCTCAGGAATGCTGAGAACAACTTGGAGGAGAATTCGGGGAGTGGAAAACCCTCTAGTGACGAGGGGAACAAGGTTCCACAGCTTTGTAAGATGGTTTATACCGTTCCTGGGCGTCAGTGAATTGGAAAAGGCAATTGTGAACATATCGGCCATAATAGAAGTGCTCGAGAAATCTACAATGGATGCTATACAAGCACTTCAACAAGAAGTCCAGTCATTAGCAAATGTGGTGGGACAAAACAGAATGGCAAAATACTTATTAACCTGGAAAGAAGGAGGTTTATGTGCAGTAATTAATCAAAGCTGTTGTTCATATGTAAACTAGAATGGGAGAGTAGAGAAAGACTTACAAAATATCATAGCTAAAACTAAGATTTTGCATTTGACTGCGCAAGATGACACCACATTCGGGTTTTCTGATCTTTGGGAAAAGTTAACCTCGTGGTTACCTAACTTTGCTTGGCTTAAGCGACTGTTTATCCTTCTAATAGCAATACTTATGTTAGGAACTTTAGTGTGTGCATTAATTAGATGTCTTATGTGTTGTACCGGGGGGCCAAAGACGAATACATTCAATGGAAGAAGCATCAGCTCCGTGAACGAGTGGAATCTGGGAAGTATTTTAGAAATCAGAAGGGGAGAGAGAATATGTTATATGTGATTGTAAAAGAATTTACAAAGTTGAAAGAAAAGGGGGGACTTGATTCAGAAAACGAACGGTTACAGATTGTTAGTGCGGATGTAATACAGCCTGGGAAAGAACAAAATCTCGGGGCCCCAGCATTCCAAGATAAAGAAATGGCTTTGTGTATAAGATAGCGAGAGCAGCTGCATGCTAAGGAGGTGCTGAGAAGGAACCTAGCTGTCTGGGAAAGGTGCCCATCTGGTCAGGACAGGGGAGGAGATTTTTGATAATGAGATCTTGGAAATAATTAGAATAGTAACGCCTTTAATTATAACAACCTGACCACCATAATGAATATGAATGCTTTTCACCATAAATGGACGCTTGCTTCACAAATCGGTGTACAAGTTTGGCGGAGAAATCCCACTTGCAACAAGCGCTGCAATAAACATACCTGCTTTATAACTCTCTGCGAGTTGTAATGTTTGTTTCCGCGCGTCACCTTCACCACGGTGCTCGGGGTGCCGCCGGGAGATCAGCCGCGCTCGCAGCGGTACCACCGCGTGCCTCCGAGTGCCGCTGAGCGCTCTCCCGATATCGCCGCTCCGTCACCCCGGCTTTAAGAGTGCTGCTGGGCGCTCTGCCGAGCTCGCCGCACTACCATTGTGCTCATCCGAGTGCCGCCGAGCGCTCTCCCGGTATCAACACTCGTTGACCATGCGCGTCCGGTTGCAGCCAGGCGCTCTCCCGAGCTCGACGCGCTACCACCCAGAGCTGGCGAGTGCCACCGGGAAAACTACAGACTCTTCAGGGCCCTAGGGAACACCACAGGCGCCTACGGAACCCTACACAACCCTCCGGAAACATATGGCACCCTACAAGCTCCTACCAACCCCTGCGGGCACTTACACAACCCTACAGGTCCCTAAGGCAATCTACGGGACTCTATGGGCCCCTAGGGAACCCTATAGATTTCGATGGAACCCTACGAGCCCCTCTGGAACCCTACAGAATACTCCAGGACCCGACAGCACTCTACAAGACCCTTAGCAACACAACGGAACCTCACTAAAACCCTATGGGCTCCTACAGAACACTGTAGGTGCCTACGGAAACCTACAGACCCCTACGGAATACTACCAGCCACTACAGAAAAATATGGCCCCTACGGAACTCTACGGAACCTGGCAGAAACACTGTGGGCCCCTACAGGCCCTTGCGGGCACTTGCAGAACTCTGCAGGAACCCACGGAACTTTATGGAACCCTACCAGCCCCTACGGAAGCCTAAAGACCCTTACAGGCAGTTACGGAACGGTACAGGGCCCTAGGGAACTTTACCAGCCACTACGGAACTCTAGGGGCCCCTACGGAACCCTGCAGAACCCTCCAGAACCTTACAGAATCCCACGGATTCCTACAGACTCCTGCGGGCACTTACTCAACCCTAGAGGACCCTACGGAACACTGCCAGCTCCTATGGAAGGAACCCTACGGGCCCCTACAGAACACTACTGGCTCCTGCGGTACTCCAGAGGCCTCTAGGGAACCTACGAAGCTCTACGGAACCCTATGGATCCTTACGGCACAGTACGGGCCCCTTCAGACCTCTGCGGGCACTTATGGAAACCTACAGGACCCTACGGAACTGTACGAGACTCTACAGGCCCCTAGGGAACACCACAGGCCCCTACGGAACCGTACGAGACTCTACAGGCCCCTAGGGTACACCACAGGCCCCTACGGAACCGTACGAGACTCTACAGGCCCCTAGGGAACACCACAGGCCCCTACGGAACCCTACACAACCCTCTGGAAACTTATGGCACCCTACAAGCTCCTACCAACCCCTGCGGGCACTTACACAACCCTACAGGTCCCTAAGGCAATCTACGGGACTCTATGGGCCCCTAGGGAACCCTATAGATTTCGATGGAACCCTACGAGCCCCTCTGGAACCCTACAGAATACTCCAGGACCCGACAGCACTCTACAAGACCCTTAGCAACACAACGGAACCTCACTAAAACCCTATGGGCTCCTACAGAACACTGCAGGTGCCTACGGAAACCTACAGACCCCTACAGAATACTACCAGCCACTACAGAAAAATATGGCCCCTACGGAACTCTACGGAACCTGGCAGAAACACTGTGGGCCCCTACAGGCCCTTGCGGGCACTTGCAGAACTCTGCAGGAACCCACGGAACTTTATGGAACCCTACCAGCCCTTACGGAAGCCTAAAGACCATTGCAGGCAGTTACGGAATGGTACAGGGCCCTAGGGAACTTTACCAGCCACTACAGAACTCTAGGGGCCCCTACGGAAGCCTCCAGAACCCTACGGAACCCTACAGACTCCTGCGGGCACTTACTCAACCCTAGAGGACCCTACGGAACACTACTGGCTCCTGCGGTACTCCAGAGGCCTCTAGGGAACCTACGAAGCTCTACGGAACCCTATGGATCCTTACGGAACAGTACGGGCCCCTTCAGACCTCTGCGGGCGCTTATGGAAACCTACAGGACCCTACGGAACCGTACGAGACTCTACAGGCCCCTAGGGAACACCACAGGCCCCTACGGAACCGTACGAGACTCTACAGGCCCTTAGGGAACACCACAGGCCCCTACGGAACCCTACACAAGCCTCTGGAAACTTATGGAACCCTACAAGCTCCTACCAACCCCTGCGAGCACTTACACAACCCTACAGGTCCCTACGGCAATCTACGGGACTCTATGGGCCCCTAGGGAACCCTACAGATTTCGACGGAACCCTACCAGCCCCTCTGGAACCCTACAGAATACTCCAGGACCCGACAGCACTCTACAAGACCCTTAGCAACACAACGGAACCTCACTAAAACCCTATGGGCTCCTACAGAACACTGTAGGTGCCTACGGAAACCTACAGACCCCTACGGAATACTACCAGCCACTACAGAAAAATATGGCCCCTACGGAACTCTACGGAACCTGGCAGAAACACTGTGGGCCCCTACAGGCCCTTGCGGGCACTTGCAGAACTCTGCAGGAACCCACGGAACTTTATGGAACCCTACCAGCCCCTACGGAAGCCTAAAGACCCTTACAGGCAGTTACGGAACGGTACAGGGCCCTAGGGAACTTTACCAGCCACTACGGAACTCTAGGGGCCCCTACGGAACCCTGCAGAACCCTCCAGAACCTTACAGAATCCCACGGATTCCTACAGACTCCTGCGGGCACTTACTCAACCCTAGAGGACCCTACGGAACACTGCCAGCTCCTATGGAAGGAACCCTACGGGCCCCTACAGAACACTACTGGCTCCTGCGGTACTCCAGAGGCCTCTAGGGAACCTACGAAGCTCTACGGAACCCTATGGATCCTTACGGCACAGTACGGGCCCCTTCAGACCTCTGCGGGCACTTATGGAAACCTACAGGACCCTACGGAACTGTACGAGACTCTACAGGCCCCTAGGGAACACCACAGGCCCCTACGGAACCGTACGAGACTCTACAGGCCCCTAGGGTACACCACAGGCCCCTACGGAACCGTACGAGACTCTACAGGCCCCTAGGGAACACCACAGGCCCCTACGGAACCCTACACAACCCTCTGGAAACTTATGGCACCCTACAAGCTCCTACCAACCCCTGCGGGCACTTACACAACCCTACAGGTCCCTAAGGCAATCTACGGGACTCTATGGGCCCCTAGGGAACCCTATAGATTTCGATGGAACCCTACGAGCCCCTCTGGAACCCTACAGAATACTCCAGGACCCGACAGCACTCTACAAGACCCTTAGCAACACAACGGAACCTCACTAAAACCCTATGGGCTCCTACAGAACACTGCAGGTGCCTACGGAAACCTACAGACCCCTACAGAATACTACCAGCCACTACAGAAAAATATGGCCCCTACGGAACTCTACGGAACCTGGCAGAAACACTGTGGGCCCCTACAGGCCCTTGCGGGCACTTGCAGAACTCTGCAGGAACCCACGGAACTTTATGGAACCCTACCAGCCCTTACGGAAGCCTAAAGACCATTGCAGGCAGTTACGGAACGGTACAGGGCCCTAGGGAACTTTACCAGCCACTACAGAACTCTAGGGGCCCTACGGAACCCTCCAGAACCCTACAGACCCCTACGGAACCCTACAGACTCCTGGGGCACTTACTCAACCCTAGAGGACCCTACGGAACACTACTGGCTCCTGCGGTACTCCAGAGGCCTCTAGGGAACCTACGAAGCTCTACGGAACCCTATGGATCCTTACGGAACAGTACGGGCAACTTCAGACCTCTGCGGGCGCTTATGGAAACCTACAGGACCCTACGGAACCGTACGAGACTCTACAGGCCCCTAGGGAACACCACAGGCCCCTACGGAACCGTACGAGACTCTACAGGCCCTTAGGGAACACCACAGGCCCCTACGGAACCCTACACAAGCCTCTGGAAACTTATGGAACCCTACAAGCTCCTACCAACCCCTGCGAGCACTTACACAACCCTACAGGTCCCTACGGCAATCTACGGGACTCTATGGGCCCCTAGGGAACCCTACAGATTTCGACGGAACCCTACCAGCCCCTCTGGAACCCTACAGAATACTCCAGGACCCGACAGCACTCTACAAGACCCTTAGCAACACAACGGAACCTCACTAAAACCCTATGGGCTCCTACAGAACACTGTAGGTGCCTACGGAAACCTACAGACCCCTACGGAATACTACCAGCCACTACAGAAAAATATGGCCCCTACGGAACTCTACGGAACCTGGCAGAAACACTGTGGGCCCCTACAGGCCCTTGCGGGCACTTGCAGAACTCTGCAGGAACCCACGGAACTTTATGGAACCCTACCAGCCCCTACGGAAGCCTAAAGACCCTTACAGGCAGTTACGGAACGGTACAGGGCCCTAGGGAACTTTACCAGCCACTACGGAACTCTACGGGCCCCTACGGAACCCTGCAGAACCCTCCAGAACCTTACAGAATCCCACGGATTCCTACAGACTCCTGCGGGCACTTACTCAACCCTACAGGCCCCTACGGAACACTGCCAGCTCCTATGGAAGGAACCCTACGGGCCCCTACAGAAAACTACTGGCTCCTGCGGTACTCCACAGGCCTCTAGGGAACCTACGAAGCTCTACGGAGCCCTATGGATCCTTACGGCACAGTACGGGCCCCTTCAGACCTCTGCGGGCACTTATGGAAACCTACAGGACCCTACGGAACTGTACGAGACTCTACAGGCCCCTAGGGAACACCACAGGCCCCTACGGAACCGTACGAGACTCTACAGGCCCCTAGGGTACACCACAGGCCCCTACGGAACCGTACGAGACTCTACAGGCCCCTAGGGAACACCACAGGCCCCTACGGAACCCTACACAACCCTCTGGAAACTTATGGCACCCTACAAGCTCCTACCAACCCCTGCGGGCACTTACACAACCCTACAGGTCCCTAAGGCAATCTACGGGACTCTATGGGCCCCTAGGGAACCCTATAGATTTCGATGGAACCCTACGAGCCCCTCTGGAACCCTACAGAATACTCCAGGACCCGACAGCACTCTACAAGACCCTTAGCAACACAACGGAACCTCACTAAAACCCTATGGGCTCCTACAGAACACTGCAGGTGCCTACGGAAACCTACAGACCCCTACAGAATACTACCAGCCACTACAGAAAAATATGGCCCCTACGGAACTCTACGGAACCTGGCAGAAACACTGTGGGCCCCTACAGGCCCTTGCGGGCACTTGCAGAACTCTGCAGGAACCCACGGAACTTTATGGAACCCTACCAGCCCTTACGGAAGCCTAAAGACCATTGCAGGCAGTTACGGAACGGTACAGGGCCCTAGGGAACTTTACCAGCCACTGCAGAACTCTAGGGGCCCCTACGGAACCCTCCAGAACCCTACAGACCCCTACGGAACCCTACAGACTCCTGCGGGCACTTACTCAACCCTAGAGGACCCTACGGAACACTACTGGCTCCTGCGGTACTCCAGAGGCCTCTAGGGAACCTACGAAGCTCTACGGAACCCTATGGATCCTTACGGAACAGTACGGGCCCCTTCAGACCTCTGCGGGCGCTTATGGAAACCTACAGGACCCTACGGAACCGTACGAGACTCTACAGGCCCCTAGGGAACACCACAGGCCCCTACGGAACCGTACGAGACTCTACAGGCCCTTAGGGAACACCACAGGCCCCTACGGAACCCTACACAAGCCTCTGGAAACTTATGGAACCCTACAAGCTCCTACCAACCCCTGCGAGCACTTACACAACCCTACAGGTCCCTACGGCAATCTACGGGACTCTATGGGCCCCTAGGGAACCCTACAGATTTCGACGGAACCCTACCAGCCCCTCTGGAACCCTACAGAATACTCCAGGACCCGACAGCACTCTACAAGACCCTTAGCAACACAACGGAACCTCACTAAAACCCTATGGGCTCCTACAGAACACTGTAGGTGCCTACGGAAACCTACAGACCCCTACGGAATACTACCAGCCACTACAGAAAAATATGGCCCCTACGGAACTCTACGGAACCTGGCAGAAACACTGTGGGCCCCTACAGGCCCTTGCGGGCACTTGCAGAACTCTGCAGGAACCCACGGAACTTTATGGAACCCTACCAGCCCCTACGGAAGCCTAAAGACCCTTACAGGCAGTTACGGAACGGTACAGGGCCCTAGGGAACTTTACCAGCCACTACGGAACTCTAGGGGCCCCTACGGAACCCTGCAGAACCCTCCAGAACCTTACAGAATCCCACGGATTCCTACAGACTCCTGCGGGCACTTACTCAACCCTAGAGGACCCTACGGAACACTGCCAGCTCCTATGGAAGGAACCCTACGGGCCCCTACAGAACACTACTGGCTCCTGCGGTACTCCACAGGCCTCTAGGGAACCTACGAAGCTCTACGGAGCCCTATGGATCCTTACGGAACAGTACGGGCCCCTTCAGACCTCTGCGGGCGCTTATGGAAACCTACAGGCCCCTAGGGAACTGTACGAGACTCTACAGGCCCCTAGGGAACACCACAGGCCCCTACGGAACCGTACGAGACTCTACAGGCCCTTAGGGAAGACCACAGGCCCCTACGGAACCCTACACAAGCCTCTGGAAACTTATGGAACCCTACAAGCTCCTACCAACCCCTGCGGGCACTTACAGAACCCTACAGGTCCCTACGGAAATCTATGGGACTCTACGGGCCCCTAGGGAACCCTTCAGATTTCGACGGAACCCTACCAGCCCCTCTGGAACCCTACAGAATACTCCAGGACCCGACAGCACTCTACAAGACCCTTAGCAACACAACGGAACCTCACTAAAACCCTATGGGCTCCTACAGAACACTGCAGGTGCCTACGGAACCCTAGAGACCCCTACGGAACCCTACAGACACCTGCGGGCACATACGGAACCCTGCAGGCCCCTACGGAACCCTACAGGTCCATACAGAACCCCACAAGTCCCTACGGAACTTTACCAGCCACTACGGAACTCTACGGGTCCCTACGGAACCCTGCAGAACCCTCCAGAACCTTACAGAATCCCACAGACTCCTACAGACTTCTGCGGGCACTTAAACAACCCTACAGGCCCCTACGGAAATCTACGGGACTCTATGGGCCCCTAGGGAACCCTACAGATTTCGACGGAACCCTACGAGCCCCTCTGGAACCCTACAGAGTCCCGAGCTCTGGAACCATTGTTCGAGCTCGCCGTTGTACCAGCGTGCACCTCTGCGTGTTGCTGCGTGTCCTCCCGACCACGCCGATTCATCACCCCGCTCTTCAGGGTGATGCGGGGCTCTCCCGAGCTCGCCGCGCTACTACCGTGCTCCTCCAGGTCTCGCAGTGCGCCTTCCGACTGCTCCGTATATACACCCCGCTCGGCAGGGTGCCTCCGGGCGCTCTGCCGAGCTTGCTGCGCTACCGCTCTGCGCCTCCGGGTGTCGCTGCGCATCCTCCCAACCCCGACGCACCCTCATCCCA